>NC_083882.1:1818181-2121212 GCF_032452875.1 Bos javanicus
GTGAAAGAACACAGGAAACCCAAACAGCTAATTAAAGTCAATGTAATTTAACCTGAAATTATTTAACATGTATTAAGTCACTAATGTAACACTATGAATTTAAACATAAAGCTTATAGTTCTTGAGAGAAATGAAATTATGATGATAAACAATAAATTGTGTATAATTACATTCAATAAAATCTGTAACATTTTATCACTGTTAACTGTATAAAGAAGAGCACTATACTTAACCATATATAAGCATAGGGTAGCAGAAGTGGGCTTATTATTGTTAAGTTTGAAAATGACATGCTTAAAACCCAATTATATGAGAAGGGAAACTGTTTTCCCTTTCCTTCCATTAAAACATTTTTAATGTTTGATTTTTTTTTTAATAAAGGTAACTTCATGCTTCCTACTTAAAGAAGTAAGGGACTTTAAGCTAGTAGTTTCACATCTTGTTTATCATGAATTCAGTGAATATATGCAAACAGTGTAGGTACTCGTTAGTTGTTCTTTTAGTCACATTTGTTTGGGAAATCTGCTGGAAAATGGCACTTTAACATATTATATACTATTTATGCAGCACATTGGTATCTTTAAAGAAATATACAAATTTTTCCATGATCAATTGAAAAATAAGTCATTTGTGGACAGAGTTAAAACTATTTTTATTGATTTTAAAATATGACTCTATTTCACTTTAATATGCTTAATCAGTTAATATTTTAGACATATATTCTCCAGAGCTTTCATATACATATTATTTTATAATAAATTCAGAAATAGTCAAGCATATTATTGGAAGATATTAAAATTATAACAATAATTCATATCTTTCATAAATTGTAAATATATATTATATAAAATTGAGTAGGTATTTTAGGTTGACTACCTGAAGAATGCCCTGAGGCCATCATCTTCTCAGTTGTGTGTCTTGTGCAACTTAATTAATTTTATTAGAAAATGTTTAACTTAAGTATTATGTACATTATATCTACTAAGCTATGATATCAACTGATTAGAGCAAAAATTTAGGATAACTTCATTTTAAAAATTAAGTACTTGTGCTTTTCTGACTTTACATAAGGGTTTGAAATAGCTTTTTCATTATTTGGCCAAGCTAGTCTCATTCCACTCTGGTTCAAAGGCAGACAAAAGTGATTAAAACAGAGGGAGATGCTTGAAAAGAGATCAGTTAATATTACTTTATCTCTTTCTTAAATTAACTGAAGTTTTCCTATATATGTAATTCACTTATTTAATGTCGTAGGATAGCTAATAGATTTTTTCTTTCTAAAAGAAGATATAGAAAAAATATTTCAAAAATCCTCAACCATGGCTTTTAAGCACTATGTCCTATTAATTTATGCAGGTATTTAGATTCACTGATAAACTGCCACAGTTTGTTCTTTAAATGAAAACATAACTGTAACACTATTTTCATTTGTACTCAACAGAATCAGACTTATAAGTTCCTGTATTGTTCTAAAAATAATTGATATAAGATCTCTGCATGAATGAAATCTTAGAAGTTGAGGGTATTATTCATAAACATTGATTTATTAAAATAACTTTGATAGAACAGAATTGGAAAATTTTACTCTGTTTATCTGTCAGAACGAAAATATAACAGATCATCTTCAAACTAAAGTGGAATGATTGGCAAAACAGACAAAAGACTGAACTTCTGAATAAGAAACATTTAATATTTAAAATTTTCTTTCTGTAGAAGACTACTGACCAATTTCCCATTTCCTGTTTTGAGAATACATCAGTTCTTGAAATAATAGATTTGATGTTCTTTGCCTCCAAAACAAATAAATAAAAATCAAACCTGAAAGCACTACTGTTATTAGTGGTACGTATATTTGAGAATAATATAGGACTTTTATTTTTTTATATATTTTTACAGTAAATTTAAGTTTATTTAAAAGCCTTAATATTGGGGAGCAGTTTGCAATTTTCTGAAAAGATAATCCCTGTGGCTTAAATCATTGCATTAGTTTCTAGTTTAGATAGGTATAGAGAAACATTTAGTTTTTACTGTTTCCATATACTCTTGACAATTGCTCCCATTTACTGATTTGTGAACACAAGAGGAGGCCCCGAACTGCAGTGACTGACCTTGCTTCCAGAGTCCTTGGGTCCACATTCACCTTTATCGTACCACCATTTGTTTTTCAGCTTGTCTAAGACGCCTGCCTCACTGAGTTTCAAAACGGCAAGGTTTACAGGAGTTCTTCACGTGGAAAATAACATAAATAACATTATATATGTTATTTTATGTTATTCAAGTAAAACTACATTAGAATCGCATGGCAAAGTGACAGAGCAGAGGCCACAGTAGGTGTTATGTCTTGTACTGTAGGCCCAGGTTTCGAATCAGACATAAAACTGGGGCCTGCTCCATCGCTTTAGGTAACAGGCACATACTGCTAGGGAGGATTTTTAAATAAAATGTATGCAATTACTGTGAATCCAAAACTATTAGCCTGGATTGAGTTTCTTCAGCATTTTCAATTTTCCCACCATAAATGTAGAGTCATTCAAAATCTAGAATCTCTCTTCAAAAGTGGCTATAGGTTGACAGACTTAAAAAAATAGAAGCTAGATAGAACTGGTTTCTTGCAGGCATCATTATTCAGCTAGTGGAATTTTGCTTTATGCTTTAAAAGTATGCTAAAGTGGAATGATTGGCAAAACAGATAAAAGATTGAACTTCTGAATAAGAAACATTTAATATTTAAAATTTTCTTTCTGTAGAAGACCACTGACCTCTGCCATGCTCATCCAAGACCTAATTTAAAGATGAGGGTGATTCTGATTCAAGTG
The DNA here is from genome assembly GCF_032452875.1 of Bos javanicus. NCBI lineage: Eukaryota > Metazoa > Chordata > Mammalia > Artiodactyla > Bovidae > Bos > Bos javanicus. Next base: position 1,820,998 of record NC_083882.1, read on the forward strand.
TTACTGACACAGAGCCACCTTATACAGAGGAAAGTCCTTATAAGACAAATATGTAAATCATTATTTTAAAGTGTAAGCCAATGCTGATACTTTCCTTCTGAATTGCAGTATTTAACTTAAATATCACCAGAAATAATTTTCATCTATCTTAAATCTACCATATGAATATATTCTGAAGTGCAGTGACTATTTTATATTCTATACATTCTTACCAACAAATATATGATAGATTAGGAATAACCAAGATTTTATAAATAGACTCTTCATACGATAAAATTCCTTTTCTTTTTTCTATTGTCTTTGAGTCCTTCAATACTAAATATTATACAAGGAGTCTCAGAGAGGAAATGTTCACTGGTCAGTCAGTATCAGTGTTCTAAGGAGTCTAAGAATTCTTCTTTCATTCCCATGTTAGCCTCTGTGTGTAGAATAAAGGCTAAGGAGATGGATGGCAAGCAGTAACACGTAGGACCTTCTGTTGTTATTATAACAACAGATATTATTATTCTGTTTTTTGTGGTTGTTTGGTTTTCATTTCTTTTTGCTTTTTACAAACATTCAAAGAGAGACTGCTTGCATTCCTCTTGACATTTTTAAGGCTGCCACAATCATTTTGTCTGCCTGTATCACCTAATGCCTCACTTCTAGGAAATGTTGAATCCATTTGGAGAAACACAGTATGTATCTATTTGGTTACAAGGGAATTAATTCCACAAACCTATCTACAAAACTAGGTAATGCACTAATAATGATGCTGATGATGGTTCCTAACACTTACTGAGCACTTACTATGTACCAAGGGACTACTAAAAGTATTTTACATGTTTAGTTGCTATTATCACCTGTATTTTACAAATGAGGAAATCAAAACACAGAAAGGTTAACTTATCTAGGCACATCTAGGAAGGAGCTGAATCAGGGTTTGTAATGGTCTACTTTCATAGCCTGCGTAATTAAAAATATTAACAACAGAAGACTCAAGAAATAGGAATTTATGGTTTATTGGGCTTTCTGATTAACAGTTGAACTAAAATTCACTTTTTTAAGGTATTGTTGGTTCTGAAAAAAGTTTCTAAAGTATGTTTTTCTTTTCAGTTATATGGTTTTTGAATTCAATTTAATTTTTGTATCAATGTTATAAGATCTTACAAGGTTTATTTTCCAATTTAAAAATATGAAATTGCCACATTTCTAGAATATTATATTATTTTTTGGATTAAAATCTAACGTTAGCATGATTTAAAACTTTGTACTAAAAACTGAGTTTGGGGGTGGGGTGAGGTGAGGATTATGGATAAACTGGAGTCCTTGGTTAGCCCCAGTTAATCTAGATTTTACTATCTATAACCTCCCCACCTCCACATACATCTACCGCTTCCATTTATTAAGTGATTGTTATAAAACCACACCTGCGTGTTGGTTGGTGAACTGTGAGCTTAGAGAATAGAAGACATATATCATTCATCTTCGTAAAATATTTACAAGGGTATCTGACTCAGGCTAGGTGCTCTGTAAAATTATTACATTTGAATTATTTTGAATCCAGGACAAGCACTTTTTAAAACTGACACTAAGGGTTTTTTGGTCATCAAGCTAGCCCACTAAAGCCTTTTTAACACATGTACAGAGTACATTATTGGAATAGGAAATGGCAACCCATTCCAGTGTTCTTGCCTGGAAAATCCCATGGACAAAGGAGCCTGGCAGGCTACAGTCCTTGGGGGCACAAGGAGTCAGACATGACTTAAGCGACTGAGCACGCAAAGAGTACCTTATATTAGCCCACATTGCACTTCTTGAATGGGCTGTGATGGGAAGAGGAAGATTTAATGCTGAAACGAGAAGGAAACTGAAAGCAGTTTCCTTAAAGTTTCTTATAGAAGGGACAGCTAAATGCAAAACTGTGGATTAAATGAAGACTGCCTTTGACTTACCTCTCTCCCTTCCTAAGGTATCATTTCTCCTACCTGCTTCATTTTTTCCCTTGCCTCTTTGTCCTTTCTGCTATTCACTCCAGTAGTCTGGTTTTAGAGGATAAAATTAGATTAGAATTTTGAGTATAAGACATTTATCAATAACCAAACTTAATGGTCAAGTGGTGGAATGTCAGACACTGAGCAAGGAATTCATTACTAGGAAAATCCTTCTCTAAGGGTTAGCTTTCCTGACTGATCTTTGTTTAATACATTTTTTCCTGCTTATGAATGCATGTTTTCCATAATAATTTCTTTTTTATTGCATTTGTTTCCATGGCTGTGGATAAGGCCATTTGCAAGTATAACATATTTTAAAGTCAGGCTGTATTCTTTAAAGTGTCAAATTAAAAACTATATATTATGGGATTTACTATACTCCTAAATAACTCATTATTTGGTAATCACATTTACAAAATGGCTTTAATATAAATATCTATATCTATGAGTATGCCTATTTTTTATATATGTATGTTTTATATATATATATGAGGAGAATAAAGTATAAAACAAGCAAAAAATCAATAATTTTGTAGGTAGTATTAGCATTATGGGTCATTAATGTTTCTAAACATTGCCAAAATTTCCTATTAGAACCTGGTTTAAACAATTGACACAGAAATAGGGATAAAATTCTGTGTATGGTTTGTGCTCAGACTAAATCATATCAGATTAATCAAAGGGGATATGAGTTTTAGACACTGCAATGAAACTTATAATTTGGTTCATTGTCAATTAGGGAATTTCTGTTATTCACAAAAATGAGTATGGTTTTCTTATGATCATAAAAATGGCCACAGCACAATAACATTCAAATGAGTAATTTTTCAAACAAACAAATTCATCCTCTCCCAAATCATGCCTTTCCACTTTATTTCATTTTACATATCAGACTTTTTTCCTTATTTCTTTTGTGGAACCTCTGGTTGAGGGATACTTTGGTCATGTTCTGGGAACGGCTATCAGTTGAGCTGATTACTTTGTAGCCATGGGCTGAAAATGGAAGCTGTCACTGTGACTCTAAATAATTTAGTTGTTGATTATATTAAATCATAAGCTCCTTGATGGAAAGAATAGTACATAATTTTTTTTTTTTTTTACCCACAGATACTGGTGCATGGCCCAGGTAAAACACAACTTTACTATTATGCCACTGTGTGAAAGTCTGGAGATACCCTTCCTTGTTACAGTCCTGTAAATAACAGGTGGATCAATTGGCTCCTCCTTGGAACCTATTCATGTGTGGTACAGCTTCCCATGCTTTTTCCCCTTCACCAGATGAGTCACTGTTAGGAAAGTTAAGTTTTTCCTACTAAGACTGTATATCTCAAAATCAGATCACATCAGATAATTGTATACTTGTGATGAGATCTCTGAATGTGCACTGTACACAATGTGCATTGTAGATAAACTGGCAGCATTTAATTTTCTCTTCTGCTTTGGCTTTATACTTATCAAAGCCCACAAGCCAACATCATCTTCCAATTCAGTATTTTTCCTCCTTTTACCTTTTTCAATAAAGATCAGGCCAAATGGAAGGGGTGAGGTAAGTTCAAAAAGAAAATCAGTCACCCAAAGAAGGTACAGAACAAAAATTAAAAAGCAGCAACTGCCTCCTGGTAGTCTACTTTGATTCTAAGTTAGGTCAGGCCAATTAAAATATCATCTTTTAAAATAGATGCAGAATTATTGTTGTTCAGTTACCAGTTGTGTTTGAGTCTTTGTGACCCCATGGACTGCAGCATGCCAGGCCTCCCTGTCCCTCACCATCTCCTGAGGGTAGTATTATTATTACCCATTCTATTGGTGACAAATATTATATCAGTATACAACCTACTAAAATTTTTTTTGTAGTATGAAATCAAAATTCTTGAGGGAAAATAGAACATAATAACATGCATTTTATGCTAATTTTATAGCATTTCAGAAAATGACTTATTAGGATATGAAATAATATTTTCATATCTTAAATTTATATCTAAATAAAATTTTAGAATATTATCTTAGAGTTTATGTTTGGTGAAAGTAACAGGGGCAAGCAGTTTGATTTTTGAAAACTACAAGGTTGGCTTTGTATTTATTTCTTTGGATGACAAATATTTACTTGGTGTCCATTATGTACCAAACAATGTTTTGGATGCAACTAGATTAAATTCAACTGAGCTGTCCAATCCCTTATTTAAATAAATTAAAATGACTTTTGTTACATAGATTTTTTTCCATTATGTATACATTTCTGCTTCTGTTTGCTTATTTTTCTGTGGAACGAGTTTTTAATGTACACTAAAACAGGAATTCATTATTTACTTTTATGGAAAACTTTGTCTGTTAAGCAATATTATACTTTGTTTATATTTGTGACAAAAATATAAATTTGCAAACAATTTCTTTTTCAAACTGAATAGAATATCTTCAATTTTGTTTTCTCTGGTTCTATTAGAGTATATTTTCTTACATTTCTAATTTGCATAGAGGAGTAGGTTATTATTGTAAATGAGTAATTTTCTGTTTATGTGTGTATATATGTATGTATTTATATTTTATGAGAATGACCGGAATGTTCTAGGCAAGCTGGGGCACCAAAATACAAAAGAGTTAACACTCCTAAAGAAAACAAACAGTTGGTGTCTTGAATGGAGGTAGCTTAAAGGGGAATCATCTCAGAAGAACCCTGATGACTCTCTAGGGGGCTCATATTCTCCCTTAGGACAGTCGATGAATGATGAGAATTGTGTCCACACCATTTTGTTTTTTTGTCTTCTTTCCTGCCTCCTTCTATTGCCAAAATAATCATCTGGCAAAGTTTATTCTTTCTCTTCCTGCAACAGGGCTGGCAGGATGCACAAGGGAGATGAATTTGAAAGACTTTTCAGATCAGGATCAAGGGGGAAGTTATCAGCATTGAAAGAGGGTGAGGTTAGCAGTTTCCTTGACTGATACTCCTTTTCTAAAAAATAATTATTTTAATTGGAGGATAATTATTTTAAAATTTTGTGATGGTTTTACATTATCATATGTAAAATAGACAGATACTCCTTTTAAATAGAGCATCATTCTTTGGGCTTGGTGGCCAGCCAAGTGAGATAATTTGTAGCCCACTGAAGAACCTGAAGAAGAGCAGGGTTTCTTGTTTCGGGCAGTACTCTAGAATTTAAAAGAAAGGCAAGAATGTATATTTTAAAATTTCAGTGTTCTTACATACCGATTGAAGATATGTAAGGAAAGAAATTCAGTCAGAATATTCCCATCTCTAGATTGCTTTAAGTCTATCTACAATGAAGAAGAGTTCTGAAACACTGGTTAATAATTTCTGCTAACTGTATACCTTTTTTTAAAAGACACTGCTTAGAAATAAAAATAAAACATTATTTTATGAAGCTGGAAATATGACATGGATGCAGTAAAGATAAAGCTGAGTTGGTCTTGTTTTTATAATCCGATCTTTCTTTAGTTTGATTCATTTATGGAAGGCAGAAGCGTATAGTTCATAATTTCTTTTGATTTGTTATATAATTTGCTATTTAATGGAAGCCTGACAGTTTTACGTGGAGAAATGTCTTTCTGGAAGGTACCTGGTCTAGGTGAGGCTAGACTATTGCTATTATTCAAAAATATTTTGTGGCAGCTCTGGTGAAGAAAACAAGACAGACTGACCCTTTCTGTTCTCTCTCCTCATCACTTTCAAAAGCCTGCTTTCTCACACCAAGGTTCCTAGGACTATGTCTGATCTGTAACTTCTTCCAAACCAGAGATTTAAGTGACAGTTTTAGTTAGGTTTGTTAGTGTGTCCCCAAATTGATATTGTTTGCAAATATTTTTGCTTTGACAGTAATTGCATACTTAAGTTTGTGAAGGAATTTGGCGATTCCCATGGTATTCACAGGTCTGAATTGCGTCTCCTAGCAGATGCACCTATTACTTCACACACTGTTACCCGCTCTTGGTGACATTGAGGCTAACCTTGGAGTCACCTCCCCCGCTGCCACATTCTCCTTTGTCGTACCACCATTTGTTTTTCAATTTGTCCAAGAGGCCTTGTTCATTCAGTTTTAAAACTGCGAGGTTAACAGCATTTCTTGAAACGATAAAACATATCTTGTAAGAAACTGCACAGCTGTTAAGATGTTAGAAGGAATGAGGGTTTAAGCTCTTTTATAAGCTTCTCCCAGATGCTAAATAAACCTCTCATTTTGTCATCCTGCAGCCCCTTCTACCAGGCAATTGTAATTTCCTTCAAAGTATATTAAACCTATGATATCTGGTGCTATTCACTTTCACAGTTCATTTATTATCAAGTAACTGACATCAACATCAAGCAATTACATGAATTTTCTTGTTTGCAAAACAGTAATAAACTTGAATTTACTAGTAATTGAGAAAGAATTTTGTCTTGAATTCCCTTGCTTCTAGAATGTCAATGACCAATAGGAAAAAAATGAAAATACATTCCCAGAAGGAAAAATATAATTGCACAAACAAATCAACAAATCTGCAACTAATTTTTGTGTACTGACTTCCTAACAAAGAGTATGGCTTAATTATTATTCCTTTTATTATTTGTATTGGTTCAGTTTTCTGGTCTGGAAGTCATAGGATGGTCAAAAGAAAGGTAGTAGCAGCTCTCAGGGAATTTATATTTGAATTCTGTGTTGATTTTTAAAGTCACTAGCTGCTATTTAGAAAACAGGATCATACATCCAACTTGATTGTTTAAATTATATAATTAAACCCCAGGAAAATATGCTGCATGTGATATGGGCAAACAAACACTAGATTAGATTTCTTCCATGTGTATCTCTATAGGGGATAATGGTGGCATATTCTAATTATTTTCTAAGAGGATTAAAAAGATGTGTCATGGATTTTGCTTCCCATGTACTTGGTTTCTTTCTTGCTTTCAAGGTATGGGTTTTAATTGAACCATCAACTGTTTAAACAAGTTTTCCCAGCATTTAATGAAATGACTGTTAAATCTAGTGAGTGGCTTATATACTGAGCGACTTTGAGTTCAGTTTGGGCCATTCTATTTGATAATTGCCCAGTTTGGTGATTGATTAATGACAAATTAATTATATTTAATACTCAATTTATTATTATACTTAATAATTAATAATAAAATAAAAACAACCTCATGTTAATGGATAGCATTTGAACATTGATTTGCAAGTTAAATATCATTTAGTTGATTAATAAAATGCATTGTTTGTTTAACCACAAATCAGCCTATTAAAATATTTATTCTCTTAAAATGTGTTTGTAATATTTCAGGTAAATTATGTCCCTTTTCCAGTGTTGTAATGGTCTGATCCACTTGGAGAATAAATATTTCCCATGAATAAACCACATACTTTGAGAGGATGGACACTTTCTAAGGGTTAGATTGCCATTTACTAAATGCTAATGAAATAGTTAGCTGTTCCCACACTCTGAAGTAAGTCCCACGCTAGTAGTGTAAAATAAGTAATATACTTCCTGAGGTGAAAAGTTATCAGTTTAATCAGCAAAAGGACCAGGCTGAAATGTAGGAATAAATGAAAACTCAGTGTGGCTAGAGACATCTATTTTTTAAAAAATACTGTTAGGAGAAAAGAATTATTTAATTTTACTTTCCAAAGAAACTAAATTTGTCTTTCAGTGAACTGAAACTAACAAAAGTTTTCTATTTTGGAGAAAATTGTTTTTATAATCCATTTTATTTTAGTCTTAAACATTTCTATCAGATTCTTTTTCAGTAAAGTGCTATCCCAATTATTTTATATGTTGGTTTAGACCACTCCTTTGATAAAACTATAATCATTTCATGAGAGGGTTATTTAACAGGGTTATTAGCCATATCCAAAAACAGTTTCACAGCACAATAGAAAACAAAAAAGCAAAATTAAAAAATGGATAAGGAAAACAAGGTTTATGTTGAGAAAATTGTTTGGAATAAAGCTTTCTACAAAGTTATTCTAAGACATTGTCTTTCTAATAACATCTAATAGGCCATGTAAAAACAGCTCAGTTTCACACTGCTATCCATATATGTGCATGTATGTATATCTATATTAGTCAATATAACACTCTTGACCAGTAGGTTAAGTCACTGCCCAGTTTACAATTAATCCACATTTTCTTGTGGTTCCTCAATAGAATTCACTTAATACTATCACGTGTAAAATGTACTTTCCATAAATGAAGGCACTTTGTAATTAATATTTAGGGACAATCTTTAGGATTTTGAGGACTTCTCTGATGGCTCAGATGGTAAAGCGTCTGCCTACAATGCAGGAGACCTGGGTTTGATCCCTGGTTCAGGAAGATCCCCTGGAGAAGGAAATAGCAACCCACTCCAGTACTCTTGCCTGGAGAATCCCAGGGACAGAGGAGCCTGGTAAGATACAGTCCATGGGGCCGCAAAGAGCTGAACACGACTTCACTTTCACTTTCACTTTAGGATTTCAAGATTTCTTTGCCTTTTAAAAAGGCTTGCTATTTTCTGTAATTGTCTGACTAAAGATGTAATTTCTTTGTGTAATCAGTTTAGGTCTAACTGTTTCCTTAGACTGCTATTTATAATACAGCACACACCACATCTGTAAGGACCATTTGAATATCTGCTCTACTTTATGGAATGCATCACGTTTACATATTATTAATAAGAATCATCAACTGACTTTAAATATACATAAAGTTACTTATGATGGTCTATAGTCCCTGGGGTCACAAAGAGTTGGACACAACTGAGCATGCACACACCTAAAGTTACTTTACTCAGTTTTCTAGATTAGATTAAAAACCATTTTTTATCCGGGTAAAAAGGGAAAGGAACACTGAAGACATAATTACAAGCAAGCCTAAGGAACTCAGAAGGAGTCAGGAAAATAAAGTACATAGAAAGCAGATCCTTGCTGCAGCACATTTTACTACTGCTTTGAAATTCCCTTCATACATTTCAGACATAGATTTTGAAATCTATGTCAACAAACTAAAATTGATGATGAGAATATTCTTGTCTTGGTTAAGCATTAGAGAAGTTGCAATAGTGATCTGCCAAGAAGATAAGAAAAAATAAAAATATTGAGGGTTATTTTTTACATTAATTATTCCCTTCATTCTATTAAATGCAGCTTTTACAGAATAAACAAATGAAATAAATTGCTTTCATTTAAAAATGGAAGGAGAGGAAGAAACAACAAGTGATCACATTGTTTTTCTAGCGATATAAACCACATTTGAGAGCCCAGGTATGTTGACCATGACCGTTTATAAGACTACAACAGGGCCTATGTACCATACTTATTTGCCTAGTCCGTTTATGACTTAGCAGAATCCTAGGTAAGAAAAACCCCTCTCCAAATAGCTTTTTCATAGTGGTGAGATGATGGGGAACACAATTCAGGGTTGAAACAAAAATGCTCACTCAGACAAATTCCAGGAACTCTGGAAAAATTTCAAGGGTTTTTATTTCTGAACTGTTGTTCAATTGAGTTTGAGATTATGAAATCTATCTCTCATTGCCCAAGGCTCTGGGACCCATTTTTGTTAACTAAACAAAAGCTATACAATGGGAACTAACAGACTTAAACTTTTCCATTTATTAATTTTGCATAAATTAATCTAATGCAAATTAAGATTTTCTTGTTGAAAGCGTGCTTAATTCAGGCTAAGATATTTATATTTTCCTCTCTATCCTCCCATAAGTAATTTATTATTAATCTGTAGATTTAGATATTTTTTTATGCTTACTTTATGCCTTACTCATTGTATTTACTTCTAGACCATAATTCTTATAGTTTATTTTTTTCTGTTAGTGAGATATTAACATTCATACAGAGAAAACTTGAAAGATTTGTTTAACAAAGTACTCATGATTTCCTGGATTTGAGAATATTATCATAAAGAACTGATATACAAGCTTTAGATACAGTTATTGTTTGTACACAAGAAATTTACAGTATATATAATTTCTAAAATAAAGTCAGCAATATTATATTTAGTCTAGTTAAAGCAAATTCAATTACATTTTACTTAGTAAGATGAATACTTCATTATTGTCTATGATATCAATAATATATGGGCTTAATGGATTTTTTTGTCTAAACTATGTAATTTTGCTAATGCATTATTATCCTTATAAAGAGGGATTCATTAATTATATGCACATGAAAAAGTCTCCTTAGTTTTAGGCCTGTACTCTTTTAACTTGAGTATTCTCTTCATACTTAATTCTCTATAAAATTTAAATATCAGGTGTTACAATATTCAGAATATTTACCTGAATGATGCTACAAAGTATTTTCATAGTCCTAGTAAATTTTAGTATTATGTGACTCAACAAGAAATTGTGTAAAATACCTTAGAAAATCCTTTAAAATCTGCAAAAGACATTGGTAGATAGTTTATGCAGGAAGAAGTACAAATCATATAAAAATGATTTACTCTTACTTAGAATTAAACTAATGTGAATCCAAGAAATGCAAATTTTTTGCTCTTCATATTAGAAAAGCTAAAAATAAGGATAATATTTAATATAGCCAAGGATTTAATGTTGTCCTGAAATTAGAATACACTGAAAATAGAATAGAAAGAAAATAATACGGTTTTATAAAACAAAAAAATCCAGTTCTTACCCTTGCAAATTATTAATAACAATTCCCCTTTGAGGAATCAATCCTAGGAAATAAATCAATGATGTTGACAAAGTAATATGATAAATGTTATAGTATGTTTATATAACAAAACATTGAAAGCAACTTACATGCCCAACAGAAAGGGAGAATTAAGCAGATTTAGTGTACAACAGTGGTTTTCAATCTTGATTTAAATGTTAGAACCATTTATTACAAATACAGATGCTCAGGACTAACTTGCTGTATCAGAATCTTCTGACATGGTGGCAGCGTGTATACGTTTTTAGAAAGCTCCCTAAAGGATAGCACTGATAAGCACCAATAATCCATATGACTGAATGTTTAACAATCATTACAGGATTTTAATGACAAAGGAAATGCTTAATGTTGAGTGAATAAAAGAAACAAATTGTATATTCATTGTGATCTTAATTTTAGAAAAGATATATAAGGTTTATATGTATGTGTATATATATATAAGTGCCATATATATTTTTATATATAATTTAAATATTTATTTAAATGCTATTTATTTGTATGTATAGATGTTAATGAAAGTCGCTATCTGTAGGTAGTAGGATTATGATTGATTTGGCTTGCATATTGTTCTTTGTGCTTTCCCACTCATTCAAAATTTTCTTCAATGAAAAGTGACACTTTAGTAAAGAACAAACAAAACTACTCTCTTAATTATTTTATAATATGCATATTAGAATTGTTTCATGCAAATTAAAATATATATTCTATTTTGGATCAAGAAAGATTAAGGAAGTTAGAAGTTAGAAATTTTTCTTAAGGATCTCAGAAAAGAATTCATTGTTTGACAGTATGGTTTGCTTTGGCTCACTTGGTTTTGTGTCTCTAGTCAAGGCTGGATGGAGAACATGTGATACATTTGGCTTCTACAACGGTTCTACCTTATTTGAGGGAGCAGGTCTGTCAGAGAGGTGTGAGTCTACCCAACAGAAAGGATCTGCGGGAGGTTAATGGAACTCTCAGTGGCCTAGAGAGAAGCCTTGCTGTTTCACAAAAACTACATAGACAAGGTGACTTTTTCCCCTTAGGACAGATTAAATGAAGGTGATTGTGACTAAACTTGAGTCCTGCTAAGTGGGCCATTATATATATATAGCTTTGTTTTTAAAAAAGATTATATGGTTGGAAGTTATGTTCTTTTACAAATGAGCATTAAACTCTAAGAAAAAACTTTTTTTCAGGTGTTTTAAAAAAGGCAATTAAAAAAAAAAAAACTTCCATCATACAACATACTTTTTCTATCCTTCTTTTTGAAATCATGCTAAAATTGCAGGTTGAAAAACTCATCTGATTTAAATTTTGTTGTGCAGCAGGTAAGTATATGCTGAAGTTTTTCCAGGGCCACTCAATAGGAAAATACTAATTTCATAAAATATAAATAATAACCAACTCTGTATAGATTAGTCATTCTGATATTTAAAAGGCTGCATTCTCAGTATTTTAACAAGTGTTATGTACATGAAAGTTCATCCCATATGGAATATGAAATAGGTAGACAGGAGCAAATGTCACAGAGGATTTGACTTTTGTGGTTTAATCATGTCCTCCTGTTCATTCCCCACTCTTACATAAAGGTAGCTAGAGTAAATTAGTAGGAAAACTGAGAATTTACAACAAATTACAGAACTTTGTATACAGGCAGTTAATAACTACTTGAGAAAAAGAACTATTTTATTACTCAAAGAAATATAGAAAGTGAATAAAAATCAATAGGCTATCAAACAACTAAATATATCTGATTTATGGAAAAATATTTGTTTTCACAGTTCTACCCTTTATCTGCTATGTAGGCCTGGAAGACGAGCTAATTCTCAGCATTTATCAATGTTCCACTGTTTTCAGTTTAACTTGTAGCTGTGCTCTCACTATTTTTCCCTCAAATTATTCCTTCCAGTAAATAAGCACAAGCCTTTTTTTGCTTCATTGGGTTTGTGCACTCATTTCCAAAGGAAGAATTTGGGCCAAGTTGCTCTACATGTATATGCAGACATTTTTAGAAAAAATATTAAGTTTTCACTCCAGTTTGCCTATGTGATAACAGTTAAGGCTTGCATAAAATGGCACTATTGATCAATAATTTAACACCAAAATTCAGAGGGAAAATTATTTAACATGAAAAGACAATTCAGACCCAGCAGGATTTATAATGAGTATTTGAAAACCATTTTTGTAATGAGGGATTTCTTGTCTTTATTTTGGAGTCTGGATGACATATATATAATTAAGTTATATATAGAGAAATGTACATCATGAGAAACGCTGGGCTGGAAGAAGCATGAGCTGGAATCAAGATTCCCAGGAGAAATATCACTGACCTCAGATATGCAGATGGCACCACCCTTATGACAGAAAGTGAAGAGGAACTAAAAAGCCCCTTGATGAAAGTGAAAGAGAACAGTGAAAAAGTTGGCTTAAAGCTCAACATTCAGAAAACGAAGATCATAGCATCTGGTCCCATCACTTCATGGGAAATAGATGGGGAAACAGTGTCAGACTTTATTTTTTTGGGCTCCAAAATCACTGCAGATGGTGATTGCAGCCTGAAATTAAAAGACGCTTACTCCTTGGAAGGAAAGTTATGACCAACCTAGACAGCATATTCAAAAGCAGAGACATTACTTTGCCAACAAAGGTCCGTCTAGTCAAGGCTATGGTTTTTCTAGTGGTCGTGTATGGATGTTAGAGTTAGACTGTGAAGAAAGCTGAGCACCAAAGAATTGATGCTTTTGAACTGTGGTGTTGGAGAAGACCCTTGAGAATCCCTTGGACTACAAGGAGGTCCAACCAGTCCATCCTAAAGGAGATCAGTCCTGGGTGTTCATTGGAAGGACTGATGTTGAAGATTAAACTTCAATACTTTGGCCACCTCATGCAAAGAGTTGACTCATTGGGAAAGACACTGATGCTGGGAGGGATTGGGGGCAGGAAGGGGACGACAGAGGATGAGATGGCTGGATGGCATCACCGACTCTATGGACATGAGTCTGGGTAAACTCCGGGAGTTAAAGTGATGGACAGGGAGGCCTAGCATGCTGTGGTTCATGGGGTTGCAGAATCGGACACGGCTGAGCAACTGAACTGAACTGATAGAAATGTTTGTATTTCATATTTCAATTGAATGAAAAAGAACTGAACAAATAGAGTTAACACTGGGCTAGATTCCAAGAATTGTCTCTAAATTGTGTTCTTTGGGATTTGCATGACTAATTCCTATTTGAGAACTAGGCCCCAAGAATGTGATTCTTAGAAAGAACACTATTATTTTTTGTGAGGATATCTGCCACTGGTTTAGGTAGCACACTAGCTAGAGATTGTGATAAACAACAAAAAATTTTATATTTTAATATTGAGGTTTTTAAATGTAATCTTTACAAATATTTTATCCAGCCTGGTTTCTTGATTTTTGTCAGTTTTAGGTCGCATACTAGAATTTTTTGCCCTCCTTTGGTCATAGACTTCTTTTAGAAGTCAATGAAAGCATGTATACTTCCTCAGGAAAAATACACAAACATGCAAAACTCAGACTGATACACAATTTTAGGGAACTGCATGGAAACAAAATCTGCCATGGCAAAATATATCCGGCATGTGGATTATTTCAAGATGAAAATAATCATGGCACAAAAGATACAAGAAGAAACTTTGATCTTCTTGCTAACTGCCTTAAGAATTGAGATAGTATTCCTCTGTTACAGGAATAGAGTTACCGCCAGGGATATCTGCAAAGAATATTGGCTAGGTAGGTATCACGGGGGAAACTCTTAGAGATCAGGGTCTATTTTGTATCCCATTGTCTCTGCCTGGCCCTGCAAACATTTGGTTCCCAAACATTTGCTTTTCTATCTCTATGTGAATTGCCTTCCTCTCTTTTGAAGTTCCAAACCTTTACCCACAACATCCCTTTTTGTCTTTTGCTGAAGATGGTATTTAATGTGAGGATTTGGGCCACTTTGGCTAGTTACGAAGTTTTTTTGGGTCTCTGCCATGTATATATGTTATTAAACTTTTGTTTGATTTTCTCCTGTTAATCTGTCTCATGTCAACTTAATTTTTAGAATAGCCAGAAGAGCCTATAAGGGTAAAGGAAAATTTATTCCTCCCCAACAGATAGGATTCAACTTTATTGGCTGAACACTACTCCCTATAAAGCTGCTGCAGTTAAGAGACCCTGGGGCACCTGACAAAAGCCAGCACAAGGTATTATTTGTTACCATGTGGGCTAGTCTCACAAATCTCTGGCTGCACGGTCTGTTGGAAAAGAGACTAGTTTTTCTCTTTTCGAAAATTAGATTAACAGGAGAAAATACTTGTGAGGCTAGATCCTTGCAGTTTGTGACTCTTGGTTTAAAGTTTCGTAAAGTACTACCCTTGGTTTGTCGATCATTTTTCCCCAGAGATGGTCACTGATTTTCTTTGTCTTTGTCTTTTGTGTCATTTGTTTTAAGGAGAAAACCATTGGTGTGATTAAGTTTTCCTTTTGTCTTGTTCTATGTCTTGAAGGTTTGGTTTTTATCCTAATGAGAAAAATCTCTCTGGTTTCTGGCATCCAAAAGGTACACATACCAGTGTTCATTTAGCAGCTAGTTAAATAGGCTGAGATTCTGAGCAGTCTCTTTGTTCAGCTGTGCCAGCTCTCACAGGGAGTTTTGTCACAAGGGGTTCAGTCTATAAGGGGCCTTTCTCTTCTCAAACTTTTTTGGCTATTTTGAGAGTCACAAAAAATGGGGACTAAATCATCTATGGCTTTACTTCAGGACACCTGTTGTGTCCATGATACCGTGTCTAGAAAGTTACTTCAGGGTCTTTCTATAAATTGGCTTATTGGTTTAAATCACTATTAAATTCCTACTCATCAGTGGTCCTCCTTCATGGATCGCAGTCTTTTCATGGTGAAAGGGCTTGCATAACTCAATGTATCCATGAGCCATGTCATGCAGGGTAATCTAAATGGATGGGTCATAGTGAAGAGTTCTGAAAAAATGTGGTCCTCTAGAGAAGAGAATGGCAAACTACTACAGAATTCTTGCTATGCAAACCCTATGAACAATATGAAAAGGCAAAAAGATATGATACCAAAGATGAGCCCCTCAAGTTGGAAAGTGTCTGATAGGCTACTAGGGAAGAACAGAGAACAATTATTAAAAGCTCCAGAAAGAATGAAGTGGCTGGGCCAAAGTGGAAATGGCACTCTGTTGTGGTGTGTCTGGTGGTAAAAGTGAAGTCCGATGCTGTAAAGAACAATATTGCATAGGAACCTGGAATGTTAGGTCCATGAATCAAGGTGAATTGGACATGGTCAAGTAAAAGATGGCAAGAGTGAACATTGACACCTTATGAATCAGTGAACTAAAATAGATGGGGACGGGTTAATTTAATTAAGATGATCATTATATCTACTACTGTGGTCAAGAATTCCTTAGAAGAAATGGAGTACCCTCATAGTCAATGAAAGAGTTAGAAATGCAGTACTTGGGTGCAGTCTTAAAAAGGACAGAATGATCTCTGTTTCCAAGGCAAATGGTTCAACATCACAGTAATCCAAGTTTAGGTGCCAACCAGTGATGCTGAAGAAGCTGAAGTTGACCAGTTTTTGTAGTGATCTACAACAATAAACTGTAGAAAATCCTGAAAGATATGGGAATACCAGACCACCTGACCTGCCTCTTGAGAAATCTGTATGCAGGTCAGGAAGCAACAGTTAGAACTGGACATGGAACAACAGACTGGTTCCAAACAGGAAAAAGGAGTACGTCAAGGCTGTATATTGCCACCCTGCTTATTTAACTTCTATGCAGAGTATATCATGAGAAATGCTGGGCTGGAAGAAGCACAAGCTGGAATCAAGATTGCTGGGAACAATATCAATAACCTCAGATATGCAGATGACACCACCCTTATGGCAAAAAGTGAAGAGGAACTAAAAAGCCTCTTGATGAAGGTGAAAGAGGAGAGTGAAAAAGTTGGCTTAAAACTCAATGTTCAGAAAACGAAAATCATGGCATCTGGTCCTATCACTTCATGCGAAATAGATGGGGAAACAGTGGAAACAGTGTCAGACTTTATTTTTGGGGGCTCCAAAATCACTGCAGATGGTGATTGCAGCCATGAAATTAAAAGACACTTACTCCTTGGAAGAAAAGTTATGACCAACCTAGATAGCATATTGAAAAGCAGAGACATTACTTTGCCAACAAAGATCCATCTAGTCAAGGCTATGGTTTTTCCTGTGGTCATGTATGGATGTGAGAGTTGGACTGTGAAGAAAGCTGAGCGCCGAAGAACTGATGCTTTTGAACTGTGGTGTTGGGGAAGACTCTTGAGAGTCCCTTGGAAGGCAAGGAGACCCAACCAGTCCATTCTGAAGGAGGTCAGCCCTGGATGTTCTTTGGAAGGAATGATGCTAAAGCTCAAACTCCAGTACTTTGGCCACCTCATGTGAAGAGTTAACTCCTTGGAAAAGACTCTGATGCTGGGAGGGATTGGGGGCAGGAGGAGAAGGGGATGACAGAGGATGAGATGGCTGGATGGCATCACCGACTCGATGGCCATGAGTTTGGGTGAACTCTGGGAGTTGGTGATGGACAGGGAGGCCTGGCATGCTGTGATTCATGGGGTCACAAAGAGTCAGACATGACTGAGTGACTGAACTGAACTGAACAACACCTTCTAGAACTAATGCAAAAAAAAAAAAAAAAAAAAGATGTCCTTTTCATCATATGGGATTGGAATGCAAAACTAGGAAGTCAAGAGATATACCCAGAATAACAGGCAAGTTTAGCCTTGGACTACATAATGAAGCAGGACAAAGACTAACAGAATTCTGTCAAGAGAACATGCTGGTCATAACAAACACCTTTTTCCAACAATCCAAAAGATGACTCCACACATGGACATCACCAGATGGTCAATACAGAAATCAGATTGATTATGTTCAAGATGGAGAAGCTCTATATAGTCAGCAAAAACAAGGCCTGGAGTTGACCTTGTGTCAGATTATGAGGTCCTTATTGCAAAATTAGGCTTAAATTGAAGAAAGTAGGGAAAGCCACTAGGTCATTCAGGTATGACTTAAGTCAAATCCGGTATGATTATACAGTGGAGATGACAAATAGATTCAAGGGATTAAATTTGGTAGACACAGTGCTTGAAGAATGATGGATGGAGGTTCATAACACTGTATAGGAGGCAATGACTAAAACCATCCCTAGGAAAAAGAAATGCAAGAAGGCAAAGTGGTTGTTTAGAAGGCTAAACAAATAGCTGAGAAAAGAATAGAAACAAAAGGCAAGGGAAAAAGGGAAAGATATACTCAACTGAATGCAGAGTTCCAGAGAATAGCAAGGAGAGACAAGAAGGCCTTAAAAAAAATGCAAAGAAACAGAGTTAAACAATAGAATGAGAAAGACTAGAGATCTCTTCAAGAAAATCAGAAATATCAAGGGAACATTTCATTTAAGGATGGGCACAATAAAGGACAGAAATAGTAAGGACCTAGCAGAAGCAAAAGAGATTAAGAAGATGTGGCAAGAATACACAGAAGAAGTATACAAGAAAGGTCAAAATGACCCAGATAACCACGACCGTGTAGTCTCA
Organism: Bos javanicus; assembly: GCF_032452875.1. Lineage (NCBI taxonomy): Eukaryota > Metazoa > Chordata > Mammalia > Artiodactyla > Bovidae > Bos > Bos javanicus. The sequence goes on from NC_083882.1 coordinate 1,839,212, forward strand.
CCTAGAATTGGGCATCCTGGAGTGTGAAGTCAAATGGGCCTCAGGTAGCAATACTATGAACAAAGCTAGTAGAGGTGAAGGGCTTTCCAGGTAGTGCTAATGGTGAAGAAACCCCCTGTCATTGCAGGAGATATAAGAGACAGGAGTTTGATCCCTGGGTTGGGAAGATCCCCTGGAGAAGGGCATGGCAACCTATTCCAATATTCTTGCCTGGAGAATCCCATGGACAGAGGACTCTGGCGGGCTATAGTATATGGGGTTGGAAAGAGTCAGACATGACTGAATCGACTTACAAGGCATGAACAGTAGAGATGAAGAAATTCCAGCTGAGCTATTTAAAATCCTAAAACCTAAATCCTAAAACTCAAAGTGCTACACTCAATATGTCAAGAATTGGGAAAACTCGGCAGTAGTCACAGGACTGGAAGAGGTCAGTTTTCATTCCAACCCCCCAAAACAGCAATGCCAAAGAATGTTCAAACTGCCATAGAGTTGTTCTCATTTCACATGCTAGCAAGGTTATGCTCAAAATTCTTCAAACTAGGCTTCAACAGTATATGGACTAGGAAATTCCAGGTGTTCAAGCTGGATTTAGAAAATACAGAGGGACCAGGGATCAAATTGCCAACATTTGTTGGATCATGAAGAAAGCAAGGGAGTTCCAGAAAAAACATCTACTTCTGCTACACTGACTGTGCTAAAGCCTTTGTGTGGATCATAGCAAACTGTGGAAAACTCTTAAACAGATCAGAGTACAAGACCACCTTACCTGTCTCCTGAAAAATCTGTATGCAGTTCAGAAGCAATAGTTAGAGCCTCACATGAAACAACTGACTGATTCAAAATTGGGAAAGATGCATGACAAGGTTATATATTGTCACTCTGCATATTTAACTTATATGTGGATTAAATCATGTGAAATTCTGGGCTGGATGAATCAAAAGCTGGAATCACGATTGTCAGAATATCAACATTCTCAGATATGCAGATGATATCATTCTAATGGCAGAAAATGAAGAGGCACTAAAGAGCCTCTTGATGAGGGTGAAAGAGGAAAGTGAAAATGCTGGCTTGAGACTCAACATTCAAAAAACTAAGATCATGGCATTCAGTCCCATCATTTCATGGCAACAGAAGGAGAAAAAGTAGATACAGTGGCAGATATTATTTTCCTGGGCTCCAAAATCATGGAGGAAAGTTACTGCAGCTATGAAATTAAAAGATGCTTGCTCCTTGGAAGGAAAAATATGATAAACCTAGACAGCATATTAAAAAGTAGAGACATCACTTTGCTGACAAAGGTCCGTATAGTCAAAACTATGGTTTTTCCAGTAGTCATGTACAGATGTGAGAGTTGGACCATAAAGAAGGCTGAGCACCAAGAATTGATGCTTTCAAATTGTGGTGCTTGGAGAAGACTCTTGAAATCCCCTTGGATTGCAAAGATATCAAACCAGATAATCATAAAGGTGATCTATCCTGAATATTCATTGGAAGGACTGTTGCTGAAGCTAAAGCTCCTATACTGTGGCCACTTCATGAGAAGAGCCGACTCATTGGGAAAGGTTGAAGCAAAAGGAGACGGTAGCAGCAGAGGATGAGGTGGTTAGATGGCAGCATCAACTCAATGCACATGAATTTGAGCACACTCTGGGAGACAGTGGAGATAGAGGAGCCTGGAGTGCTATAGTCCATGGGATTGCAAAGAGGTGGACACAACTTAGCAACTGAACAGCAAATGGCAATAACATCAATGGCCAGATGATGGATCTTTTGAATTGGAAAAGCTTCTAAATTGGTCAATATTTGCAAAGCGCTCATCGTAGATAGGTGTATTACTAGTATCTATGGAAAGACCAAATTAAAAGTTGGATGCAAAGAAATATAACAGCTAACCTTTAAAAGGTCTCTTAGTTTTAAAAATATAAGAAAATCTTTTCAGGAAGCTTATTAAATTCATATTCTAAGTGGGTCTTACAGGTGCTAATAAAAACGTTATTTATTAATAAACAAATGGAAGGGAAAGAGTCTCTTTTTGGGAAAGAGACTCTTCCCAAAAAGAAAAAAATTCTAAAAGAGTTGTTAAATAATAAAGTAAATAAAACAAATAATGAAAGTGGGAATAAAGAGGAATCAGAAAGGGAAGAGTCATGGGACTAATCAAAGCAGAATGAAAATCTTTAGATGGTTGTTAAGAATTGGGATAAATAAAATGAGCATTTGTGGGATCAAAACAAAGGTTTTATAATACAGTACTACCTAAGATTGTGTGAGTCCAAAGGACCCCATATTGGTTCTCTCCAACAGTAAAGATCCCAAACAAGTCTACTCTAATTACTTCAGTTTAGATAAATTTTAAAAGCTGGAAGGAAAAGATTAAGAAGACTGAGGAAACTGAGAAAACTGCAACTGTTTCGGGGCAACAGTTAGGCCAATTAATCGAGTTAAATATTGACAAAAAAGCCTTGGTCCCTTGGGTCTATCCCTTACTGGGGTCATCAGAACCTTTATATAGGAATGAAGCAAATGGCTGGGGGATAAAAAGTTTCTGGGACTCCTTGCAAGACTGAGACTTGTTGATGGCATTTTATTGGAAGCTAAGGTTACAGAACTGATAGAACTGAGATGGAAATTTATTAAAATTTATGTATTTGAGTGGACTTTGTGTAAGATGGTTGCATTTCTTTTGCCTTGATGATATTGTAGGGATGAGCATTTTGTCTTCCCTTGCCTGGTTTTGTAAGATGGGGCAGGTAAACCCATTATTTAGGGAGTATTAATTGAATAAAGGAAGCTGATAGTGCTGAGCTCACATAGTATGAGATGGAAGCCCAGAAACTGGGCGCTGATATTTAGGGGCTAAAAGAAGCAATAGTGGAAGATTTTGCCCCGAGAGTGAACTGGTATGTGGAAGTGCTCTCTCACAGGAAATCTAATTCACATCCTCCTTAAAGATTTATCAAGGACAACTATATAAGTTTTTTCCACAAATAGTAAAAAGCCTTAACAATCTGAGCATATATAATTTTTTTCCAATTATTATTTATAAATTAGTGAATTTGTGATATACCTGATTCATGACTTAAGTTTTACAGTGAAATCTATGAGAGTTCTGGTTGTGTTTATGTTTATGTATGTGGATTATTGATATGGCATTTTTCTATCTCCAAATATTATCAAAATTAATTTGCAAAAGAGCTCTTTTTAATTGCCTTAAAAATAAGTGCTTAAGAATTAAATATTTCTAAATGTAGTAGAAACTAACCCAAATGTTTTCCAGTGTACCTGATTTAAGATTAATCTTTAATAAGTAAAAGCAAGTTTAAGCTTGTTGGTTTAAGTAAATAGGCCTATCTCAAGAGTTACCAGCATTAATTGTAGAGCTTATATTCTACTAGGTTTCAGTTCAGTTCAGTTCCGTCTCTCAGTTGTGTCCGACTCTTTGCAACCCCATGAATCACAGCACGCCAGGCCTCCCTGTCCATCACCAACTCTCGGAGTTAACTCAAACTCATGTCCATCAAGTCGGTGATGCCATCCAGCCATCTCATCCTCTGTCATCCCCTTCTCCTCCTGCCTCCAATCCCTCTCAGCATCAGGGTGTTTTCCAGTGGGTCAACTCTTTGCATGAGGTGGCCAAAGTATTGGAGTTTGAGCTTCAGCATCAGTCCTTCCAATGCACACCCAGGACTGATCTCCTTTAGGATGGACTGGTTGGATCTCCTTGCTGTCTAAGGGACTCTCAAGAGTCTTCTCCAACACCACGGTTCAAAAGCATCAATTCTTTGGCACTCAGCTTTCTTCACAGTCCAACTCTCACATCCATACATGACCACTGGAAAAACCATAGCCTTGACTAGACGGACCTTTGTTAGCAAAGTAATGTCTCTGCTTTTCAATATACTATCTAGGTTGGTCATAACTTTTCTTCCAAGGAGTAAGCATTTTTTAATTTCATGGCTGCAATCACCATCTGCAGTTGAAGCCTCCAAAAATAAAGTCTGACTACTAGGTTTACCACAAGTTAAATACATTCAGATATCTCTGTTACAAACTTTGTCAGCAAAAAATGATAAATTTGTATGATAAAATTTTCACAAGTAATTAAATAAGTTTAAATGAAACAAAAGTTTTTAGGTGAAATCTTTAATAATAATTATGTTTTATGGCATAGCTACTTAAAAATAGTTTCCTCAAATTTGTTTTGGTAACTTGAAACTTTAGAGTTTTGCTAAGTTAAATGATGGGAATTTCTGAATGTTTAGATCATTTCCAGAGAAGATAAAATGCTGAAACATTAATTGTTAAATAAATCTATTTTTTGTCTTCTTATTACAGAGAACTAAAGATATTTGGGTTTATTAAAATGTGTCATGGATCACACTGAAAAAAATTATGCTGTAAGGGAGTCTTATTAAGAGATAAAGTTTTCTTGGAATATTTGTATATATATGTATTTGCCTTTGAAATATTTTATTGTCACTTTGGTTAAGTGAATAAGTATTGCTTTACAGTGACCTATAATCGTATTTGTCCAAGTGATTTAAAATATTTTGATAACTTTGACAAAGTCTCCCAAATCAAAATTCTAAATAAAGTCCCTTTGAGCCTCTACTTAACTTTGAGATGTTTCATAGGGCCCCTGAAACATCTCAAAGAGAGATACTAAATTAAAAACATGGTACATTAAAGTATATGGAAACCATTGTTAAATGAGCAATGATAAATCTTAGGTGTATCGTGTGGGTAATACAGGTGTTCTAGAGGTTATATGAAATTCCTAAAATTCAGATATGTCCTGGTATGTTATCAGTCATATTTTTAGTTATTGTCTTAAAATGTTCCATGTCACAGAAATAGACAAATTTCCATGTCAATTGCATTGCAATTTGATCTTTAACCATGTGATTTTAAGTTTTTGTCATTCATAGATAGTTTTTGTTTTACTAAGATGCTCTTAGAAAATGAAGATGTTCATAGAAATGATTTTTGGACAAATGTAAGTTTGTGATAACTTTTAGATCATGACACTAAACTGGTAAGAGATTATAGAATTCTAATGAAAAACTTAATGGCTTCATAAAACTGTTAATAAAAGATCAAGATCAATAAGAATTAATTATATGGAACTGAATGAACTGATGAATATGATTTATAATTTTTATAACTTTTTATCTGAAATATTACTGGCATTTTCATCATTGCTTTCCAGATACAAAGAAATATTTCCTCTTCTATTAACTATGACTTATAGCAATTTGGCAAATTGTACCGATGTAAAAAGAATTGAAACATCTTTTTCTTCCTACCTGATCCCCTCAGAATTTAGAAACTCTGAGTATTTTTATATTTTTTTACATACTATAAAAATACTATATTTTTTTACATGCTATATATTTATTTACATACTTTCACTAAGAATTTGTACTCCTTGTATTAGAAGACAATAGGAAACATTGGTTATATTATCAAGGCTTTGACTGGAAAGTCATGTTTAAAAATGTCCAGACAGCTTGAAGGAATTAAGATCGACTGTATGGAGCCATAGAACCCTTTGGAAAAATAGCCTGGTAGTTTTCTTATATGGTTCCTAGCAGCCTTACCAGTTGAGTAAGTAAGGTTATTTCCTGGAAGGCACAGGAAACTCAGGATATTTTGGAGACCTTGTGGCTTAACTGGTAAAGAATTCGCTTACAATGAGGGAGACCTGGGTTCGATCCCTGGGTTGGGAAGATCCCCTGGAGAAGGGAAAGGCTACCCACTGCAGCATTCTGGCCTGGAGAATTCCATGCACTGTGTAGTCTGTGGGGTCTCAAAGAGTTGGACACGACTGAGTGACTTTCACTTTCTCTTTCAAGATGAGAAGAATTCATCCAAATTTATATATATTACAGGTAAATCTGGTAGCAAATCCTTGGCATGGTTTCATGGTATGAGAGGCATTTAAAAATTTAATCTGGAGATTCCTTTGAAAATTTCCAGCAAAGCAGATCAATTACTGTTTTTGCTGGACTTAAGTAAATAACCAGGGCAAATTTAATGGCATTAATTTTGAAAATAAATTAGTCTTAATTTGATTTTCTTTGATAGAAGTAAGGGTAATTTTTAGAGAAAAAAAAAAAGCGTAGTGTTTTCAGTTTTTCTTCTGCTTCTTATTTTAACTTGGAATCATTGAGAATAAATGCTGCCCTTTTCCTGAAGCCCTTCAAACTGAAGCCGAACAACTTGATATAAACTTGAGCGATCACAATAATTGCCTATATTTAGACAAACTTCTTGACTATTGCTGTGTAAGATTCTCAGGAAATTTACCTGAATACCTAATGACATCATTGAAGACATTTCATACTGCAAAACATGCTTCAGTCCTGATATCTAGAAATCTTGACTGGCAGCTCTCAGGACTCAGATACTGGGTTTATAATTTACTCCAATCATTAACCTTTGTGTTTTTTTTTGCCTCCATACAAATACCTCCTACCTGATTGTTTGCACCATATAGCCCTAACTTTGAGAGCCCACCTGCATCATGGCCTCCTGAAATAAACTGATTAGTTGTCGGACTATGTGGTTGATTTGATGAGCTATAAAGCAACATATAAAGTCAAATTCTGGACTATGAAATGTCTAAAAGAAACTTCAAAGACGAGACTATAGGTGAATAAAATCTGTTGCCCCCAAATATTTCTGGCATGCAAATTATTTCAAATTGAAAACAATCAAGGCTTGAAAGGCTCAGGAAGAAACTTTGACCTTGCTAACTGCCTTAAGAATTTAGGTAGAGGGCCTTTTATAGGAATAGAACTAACACCAGAGAATATGGGCTAGGTGTGTTCGGGAAACTAGAGATCAGAGTCTACTCAGCATCCCACTCTCTCCCCATGGCTCAAGCATTTGTTTCCCAAATATTTGCCTTTTCCTCTCTATGTGAATTGTGTTTATCCCCATTTGAGGTACCAAATCACTACCCTCAACAATCTCTTTTGTCTTTAGTTGAAGATGGATTTAAGGTGAGGGTTTGGGCCATTTGGTGAGTTACTCAGTTTTCCTGGGTCTTTCCCTGTATACATGTTATTAAATTTTTGTTTGATTTTCTCCTGTAATCTGTCTCACATCAATTTAATTCTTAGCCTGGCTGGGGTAGAGGAAGGGTGTCTAACTCTCTCTGACAATTCTAATAAACCTATTGTAAAATTAATTAATGACTTTTCAAGTATGCTTATTAAAGATAAATAAAAATATTTCTGTGACCCATATTGGCTCCAGAATTTTAATAGAGAAGAGGTTTTCAGACTATGATTTGGCAGAAATGAATTTCCAAGATATTAACTCCATTTGTGATCATTCTGAAAACACATCATATGTGGGTTTTTTTTAAAGGACTCTATGTTAAATCAATAAAAATTTAAAATAAATGTTGTCAAAAGATACTTTTATTTATCCTTACATAATATTTAGAAAATGTAGTCATATTAAATAATGTAAATTTTATTTTATTTTTGGTGGTCTTTTGAGTGTGCAGTTTGAGATTATATGAGATAAAGTCCCTGCCCTAAGCCACCCCATTGTTATCATTATCCACGATCAAATTGTACAAAAGAGGGTTTTATTTCAAGATGAGATCATAACTATCTAGATTAAGTGCTTCAAGTTACCTCTGGTTATCATTCACTTTTTAAAGTTGTGATTATCATCATTCTAAAGTAAAACTTCAAAAATACTTGGCCTTGCAGAAAGATGCTTTGTCTGGACTGTCATTTTCTATGTGGACCCTGTCCCACCCCCAACTTTAGATACTTTAATCTCCTAGACCATTCTCTTTATTCTCTTTACACACCTTTCAGAATTCTAAACTATTCCATTCCATGTACCCCGACCATGTTTCCTTCTTCCATCCTTTGCCAGTTCTTAAAAGCTTTCATTGATTGTTTAAAGAACTAGAATCCTATAATATTTGAGTCAAACTGTGGTTTAGAGGTTGTCTACAACTTTCTCATTTTATAGATGTGGTCACTGGGGTCTAATGAAAGTTAGGTGACTTGCTCAACAAAGCCCAGCTGGGACACAGGTCTTCTGCCTTCTAGTCCAGTGCTCTTTCCCACAGAACTATGGTATCTTTGTTTTCTGTCATCCTGTGAAGTTAAACTGTTTACTCATCCTTCCTATGGCTCTCTAAGGAAACTTTCCTTTTTCCTGAGAAGATTTTTATGCTTGGTAGGGGTTACCTTTTGGTTAAGCTTTGACTCATATGCCTTGCCCTATTAAGTTGGCAACTTCTGTTCTCTCTAAACACTCGTTGAGCTGAGATAAATCTTAAAAAGCAAATAATCTTGTCAACTGGCCTGATCCTAAAAGAAATTACAGTAGATGACTTTCTTTAAAAAACAATACTAACAACCTAAATGATGATTTGATTTCATTTGATGGCAACATTTATTTTCTCCTAAGGTTAAAATTGGATAGGTTTTTTTGATACAAGGTTCTTAATGATTTAAGTGCTGATCTTTTACAATATGTAATCTTGAGTTTCCAAGAACAGCATCATAATGAAGCATCAGTATAATGAATTAGATGGTCACAAAAACTCGGTTTCATCTTTGAATTTTTGTTTCCTCTCCTTTCTCATAGTCGATCATCCATTAAGAACTGTTTTTCTGAAAATGTCACCTATTTGCATTTCTATTACATTGACACCACCTTATAAAAATCCTTATCACCTGAGACAAGATCCACTGACTCAGTCCCTTCTCAGATGCTCACAGTCAAAATAACTTTGCTTCTCTGCTCATATGTAGTGCTTTGTCAAAAACTTTCAGTGATTCCTGATTGCCTCTAAAATACTATTCTAATCTTTCTGGTATTCATGGCTTTCCAACAATTCAATTTACATATGCCTTTACAATATAATTTTATTAAGCCAGACTCTGTGTCAAGTTATGTTTATTCTCACTGAATCCTCATTGAATCCACATGGCTGCTGCTGCTGCTGCTGCTAAGTCGCTTCAGTCGTGTCCGACTCTGTGCTACCCCATAGATGGCAGCCCACCAGGCTCCCCGGTCCCTGGGATTCTCCAGGCAAGAACACTGGAGTGGGTTGCCATTTCCTTCTCCAATGCATGAAAGTGAAAAGTGAAAGTGAAGTCGCTCAGTCATGTCCGACTCTAAGCGACCCCATGGACTGCAGCCTACCAAGCTCTTCCGTCCATGGGATTTTCCAGGCAAGAGTAGTGGAGTGGGGTGCCATTGCCTTCCACATGGCTAGTAAATGGCAAATGGAAATGGAACCTGGGTATCTCTAACACAGAATCCCAGCCTCTTAAGCACTAGTTCACCAAACAGAACTTCTCTTCCTCTAGCCAGTCTTATTTTCTTATAGTCTCAAATATATTTTATTCAGAATGAATTCCAGTCTCATGATAGAAAGTTCACCAGGAATTCTTTTTCTTTCTTAGCTTTTCTAAATTTCTTATAATTTTCCAGTAATCACTCACTGACTTATTCATTCAACTGGTATATCTGAACCTATTTTATCAGATCTTTCCCAGATATTCTAATTACCTCCTGCTTCTTTAAATTATCTATATATTATGTAGCACACTCAAATTTGCTCTAACATTTCATTACAATGTTTGTACATTTTTTTCTCCTTGGAAAGCAACAGCTGTGTCTTGTGATACTTTATAACATTTTCAGTCCCAGTGCAGGGCAAGAAATAGAGTAAGCAGGCAATAATTAAATGTAGGATGATATCTCAATGAGTTGACTTAAGGTGGTAGTTTTCAAGCAACCATTCAAATGAAAGCATAGTGTGTTATACAATGAAAGAGAATCTTTCAACCATGGAACCTGATAAATTTTGAGAAGACCTGATATGAAGAATGTTTTAAAACAAAATAAAAGAAAGCAAAAGGCTTCAAAACTGTCTGTTAAATATTGGCAAGAGGAACATATGAAATTACTGACTCTAGAACTTTTGTCCACTGTATAAACAAAATAATCTAAGAAAATATTCCATATTCTAGATAGTTAAAATAAAGGGATCGCCAGTTCAGTTTGTGTAGCCAAAGAAAGAATACTAAAAGATAAAATCAAATATGTTTGTTTGTGAATATCAAGGGAAATCTGACACTTTCAATGAAAGTCAAAGATAAAAATCACAGATACTAGTATTTCTATAGTTCAGTTCTAATCTATTTTAGTGTAGCAAATAAAACATACTGCCTTTAAAGATATTTTTTCTACTTAGAACAATATAATTCAGCATATTTCAGAAATTAAAAATTTAATTTATCATAAACAGATTTTAAATGTCAACTGTATTTGGTTTAACTTGATTAAGATTTATTTTGTTGTACATATAAATATGTATTTAATTCACTAAATACATCTACTTAATCTTTATATACAAATACTTTAAATTTCTTATCAAGTTCTTGAAAGAAAATATTAAAGTTTTAATTTTTCTCTTTCATTTCAGGTTTCTGTTTTTTAGTAATAGACTAGCTTCCTAGGTGGTTCTAGTGGTAAAGAATGGCCAGCCAATATAGGAGACATGAGTTGTTGGTTTGATTCCTGGGTCAGAAAGATCCCCTGAAGGAAGGCATGGCAACCTGCTCAAGTATTCTTGCCTGGAGAATCCCATGGACAGAGGAGCCAGGCAATTGACAGTCCATAGGGTCGCAAAGAGTTTGACATGACTGAAGTGACAGAGCATGCATGCACAGCCTTTAAATATAACTTAAAATATATAGTTTAAAGTATCTTTTAAGTGATCTTGTTTCATCTATCTTTAAGTTTTGACTCAGATTTTGGTTAGGTGGGAGAATAGCAAAAACAGAAAAAGGAAATTGTTTGGTAAAAATAGGGTCTTGAAAAGAAGCTATCTGAATTTGCCATTCAAAGAAGGCTCATAACTAGGAGAACATGTGGCTTTCCCGTTATTCTCTGGAAAGAACTGAAGACTTGGATTTCTAAATACATTTGTCTGTGAATATTATAAGCTTATGCCATCCTAAGTGAAATACAAACCTCTTATCTTTGAGAGTGACAGGACATACAATCATATTTCAAAACAGAAACATATTCTCTCATTTATTTTTATTAAAATTTAAATAGGAAGAAAGTTTAAATTATTAAAATAGTCTCACCTTTGCTCCTATTGATGTTAATACTAGAACAATATCACACAGTCTTTTAGCTATTAGCTCAGGGGTTGGATATTTTTTAAATTACCAGTTTGGGCACTTTCACCATCTAGTCTTAATATATTTAATAAATTGAATGCAGGTAACATGAGACCAGTACTTTCATTTTACTGAGAAACTAAAAAAAGAAAAATATGATGTTTTATCTCAATTTCAGGTTATCCAAAAGAACTAGAAATCACTGAAGAACCACCAATTCTTTCTTAGAATGAGATTATCATGATATATTTTATAAGAATTCAAAGTATATAACAGATCTACTTGACATAACTAATGTCTGTGTGGGTGTCAAATTCTAACACATCAATACTTCACTAAAAATATTTTGACTTTTTTTTCTTTTTTTTTTTTTTGCTTAAGCAATCCATGTATCTGGCATGATAAAATTCAGGAATAAATACATTAGGAATAAATAATATACCTTAAATATAGCCTATACTTTTCACTAAGAGAGTCAGTGAGTGAGAAAGCCAAAGTTAAGTTCTATCTGACAAAATGCTTTATCTGCTAAAAGTTCAGTAATTAGGTTTCTGGATTTGATGACCATTGCAACATCATTGGGCTTCCCCAGTGGCTCAGTGGTAAAGAATCTGCCTATAATGTGTGTGCCACAGGAGACTTGGGTTCGATCTCCTGGGTCAGGAAGGCTCCCTGGAGGAGGGCATGGCAACCCATTCCAATATTCTTGCCTGGAGAATTCCATGGACAGAGGAGCCTGGTGGGCTACAGTCCATGGTATTGAGAGAGTCATACATGACTGAAGTGACTTAGCACGACAAGGCAATATCAGTAATCTACATAAATGTTGGTATAAAATCAAATTTCTAGTTTGTATGTGTCCTCTCATGTACATTCCTAGTTACACGACTAGTATGGTTCCTGCTCAGAAGGCAACAATCTCTAATAATAATATATCCTTCTGAAATGACTTTCTTTCACTAAAACCCCCCAAATCCAAGTTTAAGCTGATGTCAAGATTCTAAACATATCTGTAACAAAGAAAAAACTGCTTCTGAAAGATGATTATTTACTAGCAACTCACTGCTTGAATTCTCATTCTTTCTGCACATGTCTTTTTTTTTTCCTAAAATTTCCTTCTTTATCCACAAGTGTCTTAGTTATACGATCCTAGAGCTTTCTTAAAATCTGTTTGAGTCATGTAAGATCTAGCCTTCTTGAGAGTAACAATAACAAAAAAATATTACTGGATAGAATCTGGGAGCTGATCCCTCCATAATCCATAAGACTTCTTCAAATATCTCAAATTCTGGATGTTTTTATAAATTCTCACTTTGGATTTCACTTGTTTCTCACTTTGCACTTCTCCCCTATGGAGGGACCAATTAGAAATAGGGTATTAAATTCGGGAAATACTGATGTTATGTTTATGGATAACAACATAAAACATGAGAAGTAACACTGGAAACCATTAATAGCAATGAAAGAGGCCTGGTAAGCGCTTCTATAAGCATGGAGAAATACTGGTTGAAACAATATTACCTCCCTTTCCTCTTAGATTTTTCTAACCACAGCTTTCAAAAGTTACCTTAAAATTTCACTAATAGATATTACTTCACACCAAGTCTAACCTGACCATATTTACAATTACATATCATTTAAATTACATCAGCTGCTTATTTAAAGTAAAAAATTTTGTAATAATCATATATTTTCTATAGAAACACTTTGGATTTTACCAAAATTTTTGCAACCTTATTATCCATTATAGTTTGATTGTCAGTTACCATCCATATTTTACATGTAATAAAATTCCAAACTGATGACAATTTCCTAAGACCTATATAAGAATCTAATCCTTAATAGAAGACTGGCACTGATGTTTAATGATGATAAAAAAACCTTAGCGTATAACTGATAAGACGTGTGAAGGTTTTTTATTCTGCTATTACATTTGTATGTGGGTATTCAAATAACTATTATGCACAGGTGGCAAGCTGGTTTCTTAATCCTGTTAAGTTAAAAAATATAAATGTATAAAGAAAATAGGATTAAAAATAGGTGGGGGAGGGGTTTCCTTCAAATAAATGGAACCCATTCTTTTGAAAGAAAACTCCCCTCTTACCTTAGTCCTGGAGCTGGTTAGTTCTCCTCTGTCCTCCTCCTAGGGGAGAAATACCCAAAGTTAAACAATAATAGAACATGGTCTTGTATTAAAGTCAAGTTCAGTTCTGGCGGATCCTTTTCTCATGTCTCACAAGACACTACCAACTGTCTGATATACTGGAGCATTCACTGAATTGAACTTAAGATCCATTTAAGGATTAAACCAACATTAGCTTTGTAAGGGGGACAAAATTGTCTGCTCTTTAGTCTACTTTATTAGAGCTCCAATAAACTGAATACTGATTTAGAGCAAAGTGATTTATGGAAGAGCATTGACTTGTTAATTTTCATCAGCTGTAGTGAATTATGTAGGGTGTACCATGAGAGTACCTAGAGTTCCCCAGGTAGGGAGAGGCATGCTGTGATGTTTCAACCCATTTCCCTGATGTTCATGTCTTTTGAGGGTATGATAGTGCTAGAGGCAACACCATGTTTGCAGCAGTACTAAATCTGATATGAACTAGAATTATTGTAAAAGTGAAAAAAAAAAAAACCCTTAATAGGTCATTAGATTGGAAGACTAAGAAAAAGTCTGGGAGATGAATATGATTGCAAATTATGTGATTTAATTTTTCAAAACAGGGAATCGGAGGTAAGATAAATATGGGATTTTTTTTTTCTTAACGTGTCTATCTAACTAGGACTCTTGGCTTCTTTGGAGAGAAACAAGATAGCATAGTGAAATGAGCATGGATTTGGTAATTATACAACAATGGGCTTCTATTCCAGTTCTGTCATTTCTCAGTTATTTGACTTGAATTTCAACAACATCATCTGTCCAGATGAAGATACCAAAAAATATGTTCATATATGTATGCTTGATATGTAATAGATATTATTTTTTTAATTTTCATTTATATGGTCTCTGATATGGTCTTTTTTAAAATTGGAGTTTTTGCTGTACAATAAAGTAAGTCAGTTACACATGATATATTTTTTTCTTACTTGAATGACTTCATCTCTTCAGAGACCACTGTCTAATTAATTGATCTTAGAGCCAATTCCTGGATACCCCTTGACATAATTTCAGGGATAGTGACTGGCTCCCATAAAAAAATCAAATACCAGACAGTTAATTAAATTCTGTGAGACATGGAGGAAAGTGGAAACCAAGAATGAGCCTGAACCCATACAAGATCATGTGCTATTGTTATTTAACTTTGGGTAACTTATTAAAATTCTTTATCAAGTAAAATGACATCAAGTGAGAAAATGGATGTACTTTTGGAAGCTCAGGTTGTCACAATATATTCCAGAAATATCAAAATGAAGGATGTTGTAGCTGTTACTCAAATGGCTATTATGAATATATGCAGGGAAAAAACACTGTATGGAAGATTCTGTATTATACATCTATTACTATTACCACTTATTTAGCATGAGATTCACCCTATGATCTTTAATCACTTTAAAGTTCCATAATATTTCTATGGCACAATAAAACTCCTCCAACTACAAATATGCACATTTTTCTCATCCTTAGAAACTTTAGCGTCATCTCTTTAATGAATATTCTAAGAATGGCTCTTTTGACAAACCTGTCTTTATCCATTATATTCTATAAATTCTAAAGAAAATATACAGAAATACTTTCCTTTTTTTTTGAAAAAGATACATTCAGAAATCATAAATATATGCTATAAATATAAAAAAAAGAGTATATTTTACGAAACACCTACTTCGTCCATGGAGACCACTTATATGACAGAGTTTTGACAGAAATACCTTTATATTCCAAATAATCTGAGAATCTATGAAAAAGAAAAACTGTAGGTACACTGCCAGGCTTGGTTACAATCACAATGGCTGTGCAGTCTTCCTGCTTCAGGGCATTAACTGATGGCTATTTATGATGAAGGAAAAAAAATGGAAAAGAAATTAAATAGTAATAAAGCTGTTTGGGGATATTATGGTGCCCTTAAAAATCAAAACTCTCAAGTATTACATACTGAAACAATACAGGATACTATATTATACAGATCAATTTTTTAAATCATATCTAGATATGGAAAAATATGTTTCATTCTTAAAAAACAAAGAAAGTCCTTCTACATACATGTGCTTCACTTTAGCTGTTTTACTACCACTCATATAATTCAAAGGATTTTGTCAGATTTGCATATTGCCCCAAATTTGATGTCAGTATTTAATTTTGAAACTCTATAATTATACAAGAACTGTGTCTCTCTGGTTCTCTCAGAGAAGTGGTTTCCTTAAATACTTTTCCATTTCACATTGTAGACAGACTATGATAAAAGCAGCTATTTACTTAATTAGTGAATTACTTAATCCCAAAGCCTAATGAGCTTCTATTGAAATTCTGGGAATGAATTTCGCCCTCGTGTTATTAAGTGTCCACCGCTTCAAAGAGGTATAACAGAAATTTTTTGGTTGTTTTCCTAAAGACAGTTCAGGACATGACCCAGAATCTCAGACTCTCAAAATGAGACAGGAATTTAGATGTCACTTTCTGTACTCTCTGAGATGTGAGAATCTCTTCTATTTGAACAATTTGGGAAACATAGCCCATTTCCCCTCATTATTTGAACCAATTTTAATTGTTGTAAAATCTTTCTTTGTGTTGACCTGAAACCTACCTCTGTCTAGTTTGGTTAACTTAGCAGAGTTTCTTTAGTTTATAATATGAATTAAATATAATTTCTTGAGCTCTTACATGGGTATTTTCAATATACCTTGAAATTATCAATATTAATGAAACTACAACATAGAATAATCATAGAATCTATTCAATAACCTTTCAAAGTAAACTATAGTTATAGTAAAGAGGTTTTTTTTTTGTTGTTGTTGTTGTTGTTATTGTTGTTCTTTTCCCTTAAGAGCACTGGAGAGAGTCAGAAGATCTCATTTCCAATCTCAGCTGTGTGGGACTGTGGGCAAGTCACTTAACATCTCTAATTTACGTCTTCCTTTATAATAAAATGACATCATAAGAGGGTTAAAAGGAGCAGGTAAATATATATATATATATGGTTTGAAAGCTATAATGCTGTATTTTTACTAATATTATTTCATTTCTGAAATAGCCTGCCCAGTAATTTTTAGAGTTATACATTAAGCTAAATTCAAACATTATGTCTTAAAAGTGAACAAATTAAAAATATTAAATGATAGACTAACATCTGATTCTTTGCCTTATATTATCATTACTTTATCATTTCATAGAAAGTAATTCTTTTCTTTTGTTTGTTTTTAGTCTATGCCCTTCATATTTACTCTGGAAGACAATCAGGTCCATTTTTTTGGGATCCTATTTACTTCTGGCTAGCCTAGCCTCAAACATAAGCCAAAGGTTAGTGTATTGATTTAGGGTTCTCGATACTGGTTTAATTTTAAGTTTTCTATTTCTCATGGTTTTAAAAAAGCATTTGCTTTTCATGCTAAGTCAGTAGCAATGACTGTTTGATAATACTTTTTCTGTGGTCCTAGTTACAAGTGCCTTAAAAGAGAGGAGACTAGGGACTGGGGATCTGGTGATATCTTCTCTTATTTACTAATAGTATTCTAGTCTGTTACTCTATCAAAAAGGATGTTCAGAAGTTGTATATCTCTCAGCTCCAAATATGAAATGACTAGGCTTCTATAATAGCAGAGGCCTTGCAGATAGTTCTTGACAGTTTTTATATAAACTTGCATAGTAAAGCAACAATGGAGAGGGATCCATTTACTCATATCGCTTTTGAAAGTGAGTTGCTTGTGTTACACTTGTTTGATTGACTCCAGTTTGATTTTTATTTTGGCAAACTCCCAGAGAATTAATGCTTAGAGAAAACATTGAATTTTTACCATTTCTGTAAAAAAAGTACTTGTGCATTTTCTTCATTGAGAATCATAGAGAAAAAGCAATATAAATAAAACCATGGTTATTTCAATATGATGTCATGATTTTGGTCAGTAGAGTTTCAAACAATAGATTTCTTGCACATTTTGGCATAGTATACTTTGAAAGGCACAATTTAATGCTAAGAATATTTTTATGCCTTTAATGTTTTTTCATTGTTGAGTCATGTGACGGTAAAGAAACGTGTTGAAATGGCTTTACAAAGTTTTTAAAAGTGTATTTCATTCTTTAAATGAGTCCTAACAATATTTTAGGTTTTCAGAAAGTATGGTACCTATTCATTTAAAATAAACTACTTTTAATCATGAAAGGAGAAGGCAGTGGCAACCCACTCCAGTACTCTTGCCTGGAAAATCCCATGGATGGAGGAGCCTGGTAGGCTGCAGTCCATGGGGTCGCTAAGAGTCGGACACGACTGAGCGACTACACTTTCACTTTTCACTTTCATGCACTGGAGAAGGAAATGGCAACCCACTCCAGTGTTCTTGCCTGGAGAATCCCAGGGATGGGGGAGCCTGGTGGGCTGCCGTCGATGGGGTCGCACAGAGTCAAACACGACTGAAGTGACTTAGTAGCAGCAGCAGCAATCATGAAAAAGCCGTTTGTGGTATTAATGGAGGATAGACAATGTATTCATAGTATTTCTAACTTCTGTTTGTATAATTATTATTTATAAAATGTTCTTGGAGTCAATATACTGTCATTTATGAGAAGGTTTGAAGCCAGGTGAGGTATTTTGGAGAGTTGAATGGTGACTTTCTAGTCAGGTGTTGCCAGGTGCATATGATATTATGCTTGTAGCAAAGCTATCTCAAATGTATGTTATATCATTTTGAAAACAAAAGTTATAGGACTGAGTTTTGGGGAGAAATAAACATTTATAAAATAAACAGGTTACAGTTTCTTATTTCTACTTAAAACAGAATATAATTATAAACTATAGTCTTTACAATTTTCCAGTTCATTTCAAATGACTGTCAAAATATTTTATCTTCCTTCTCTTACATATGAATAACAAACCAGTCCAAACAAACTCAGCTGATATTATCTTAGCTGAACAGACCCATTGTTCACTTGCTTTCTTGCTTCTCTGTGTCCCCTTTATAACCTGAACACTAATACTGCAATTCTAGAAACCAATTCTTGTAGTGAGATGTTCCATAAAGATGAGTGACATAATATGGAACTTGTCCAGCTATTTGACATATACCAAGAGGAAACACATCTACAGCATATTTATACATATCAGATTATGAACTTTAGTCTTAGAGACAACTTTATGTTTCCTAAATATATATGGCATGTGTAACTCAAGGTTATAGATTCTGCACTCACATTAGTTGTGAATTAACCTGAATTTATAGGATATAGATATTCTTTGGGGGAATTCTTTATACTTAAGAGTATTTGTTTACAAGATAGTAGTGTGGGATGAAAGAACAGCAGTGTGGAATTCTGGCTTTTCACTGCACTGTCAAAATGGAGATTTAGTCTTAGATCTCTTGTTAAATCAGTTTGTGAAGGTTTACCTTCTTTTTTATCAATTTTATCTTGTTAAATTTAATCCTCTATGAAGTAGTATAAACTAAAAAGCCACATATTATTCACTTTTCTCAGGCAAGTTACTAAAATATAGCTTCTAAATGTAATGGAGAGCTGAATATTGGATTTAGAAACACAGCTGAATATTGAATTTAGAAGCGGTTAAATGGTGTTACCTAGCTAGCCACAAAACATCCCTAGAGAGAACAACTTGAAATCTATTTGGTAAATTCTCAGCTGGAACTCAACAACCATTTGTTGAATAAATTGGCAAATGAATGAAGGCAAATCATATTAGCATTTTTTTAATAAGTGGGAAAAATGAAAAACGTTTATATTTGATGAATTTTAAAGAAATGTAGAAAAATGCAAGATTTTTTTCCTTTGCGTGGGAAGTTGTAATTTTAATCATCTTTTAATTGTAGGAAAGAGTTAAATGAAAAACCTAAAATTTTAAATGGCAGTGGAAAGTTTTATGTTTCCTACTGTACTCAATATCAAGCAAGAGAATGATGGAATGTATGAATGGTAAAGAGGAGCATTTCCCCCTGGGACACATTTAACACTGATACCTTTACCATGTGAATGTGAAATACTTGATGTTTCCACATCTCTAACAGCAAATAGGGTAAGTGCTTAAGCATATCACAGCCACGGGGAATTGCATGTGTTTGTATGCTGAGAGGTGCTATTGATGTCTGTATGAGTGCATTTTTCTAATCCCTAGGCTAGGCTATCAGACTAAGTTCCGAAATGTAAAGAGATCACAAGAACTAAGTTTTTGTGTAAGATTTTTAAATATGTCAGTTATCTGTAGCATTTTTTAATATATGTTATCTGTAGCATTTTTAATATGACACCAAATGAAATGAAGGGTATTTATAAATGAGAATTTCTCTTTTTTCCCATAATAGTTAAAAAAAAACCACAAAACTGTGTACTAATCTTCTGTAATTCATTTCCAGAAAACAAATTAAAAGTACTTGAGGCCGAGTACTAATAAGTACTCAGCTTTAAATTTCTGCACTTTTAAGTTTTACTAGTGTCTACCTTAAGTGCTAAAAATTGACTTGTTACTAACACCAAAAATAGACTACAATTTTATTCTTACAATTTGAAGAAACTCCTCCTTTCTAAACTTTCTAAGAACTCCTGAACTGATGACTAAATATGTCCCACAAATTTTACATAGGAAAGTGGTTGTTTACAGATAATATACTTTTCACACATGAAGTTAAATGTTAAATTGAATACATCTGCTCTAAAAAATACTCCAAAGTGGAAGAAACATAATTTGGCATACAGAGAACTCTATCTACTCTGACACAGATTTAGAATTGAGCCGAGTGTCTGATGAGGGCAATGATTGTGTTAAACACTCAAATAAAAAGTCAATGAAGATGTGCCCTGCTTTTCCCATTCTTAGTACTTCGTCCCCTCCTGCCACGCTATTACTGTGGGGGCTCTAAGCTGGCTTCTTTCAAACTAAGCATGATGTGCTTGATTTCAAAGGATCAGCTCCCAAGTCCAATTGGACCTCTTTTCCCTCCAGATTTCAAACACTGATGAAGTTCTGAAGTTCTTTTGGGGCTGCTTTCTCTTGGAAGACCCTTTTTTGGACAGATCATTAGTTTATACTAACAACAGTTCCACAAATACTGCATAGCTTTAGAGAAGGTAACCTGTGAATGGGGATTATAAGTATTGAATAATAAAAGTAGAGGAAATTAGTTTTTTCCTTTTTAAATTTTATTTTTAGTTGCACTATGTGGCTTGCAGGATAGTACTTAGTTCCCTGGACAAGGTCTGAACACGGGTCCAGGGCAATGAAAGCAACAAGTCCTAACCACCAGACCTCCAGGGAATTCCCAGAAGACTAGTTCTTTAACTTGACTTCAAATATTAAGGTCAAGTATACACATTCTTACAAAGGCCAGGAGAATTCTGAAGATATGATCTACTTCTAGGTCCCCTAGAGGTACTTGAAGATTCTAGATACCATGAATATCTTTAAAAAGGGTATTCCTCATTTAAAAACCATGTAATAGCCAACAAATCTGTATTAACTGGAGCACGTGTATACCTGAATTTTTTTTTAATTTTAAAAATTAAAAAAAAATAAATATATTACAAAAAAAAAACATACTCTCAAAAAAAAAATAAAATAAAATTAAAAGAAAAAAAAATTATGATTCACTCTAAGGAATCTTTAGCAGTTTACTTATTGCATGGCAAAGTTAAAAGTATAGAAAGTAGTGTAATATAGATAGTATACAAAAGAAAGTACTATTTTGATAGTAAAGTATACAACTTTACTATGTATACTTATATAGAAGGAAGATTTTTTCCTTTTCTTAAAGTCTCATGTTGCCCATGAATCAAAACAGCAGCCTTTGAAAGAAAGCCATAATTAATGACAATGAAATAGACCAGTCTCACTGTATCCAAAACTATTAACCCAAAAATCCGGTTAAAAAAGATCTTACAGGAAAATAGATTTAGTCTTAACTGAACAAATAAGGAAGAAAGCTTTCAAAGATACTTTGATGCAGGTATACCTCTGGATTTTGCTCTAAGGACTGTGATTCTTTTGCATTTTCTTTTTTATACAGAAGCTGCCTATTAGTCCATCTCTACATTCTTCTCTACGTTAGTTTCCCTGTTTTGAAGCAGAAGGTTACTGGTTGAATAAGAACAAGAATTTAAGCTTAATGAGCCTCCTACTCAGCAGGGCTAAGTGTGAAGGAGTGAAGAGGTGTGGGTAAGGTGAATGCTGGTTAGCCCTCAGTGCCCTTCCAGTATTCTCAAAGGCAGGACAAAATGACTGTTTTTGTCTTGCAGGGGCCAGCTTGCTCAGGAAATTGTGGCATGTGTAAAGCAAAGCACATAAACAACTCTTCACCCAGGAAGCTGAGTTTAACAACTGCCTCATTAACAAGATCCAGGGAAAGACAGGAAAAGCAGGGGGAGGCCAGAGCTGATTATTATACAGTTCTAGACAGATGAAGTCCTTCAGCTTCCCCCCAAACAATCCCTGTAGTGTGGATTTGACAAAGTGGCACATTTAAGACGGGAACACTGTTACTATCAATGGGAGTCCGGCGCACCAGTATCTGCAGGCCAAATTCAGTCCCTGGAACTTGCCTTTATCAGTAGACACAAGACAGAGGACAAGGCAGCCACATCCACAGAGAATTAACTAAGAGCAAATGCTACATCCAGTGAATGCAATCAATAGTCTGAACAGTGATCTACATATCAACCACCATAGCTGTCTCCTTTTGGGTTTTTTAAAAATAATTTATACTTTGTACTCTTGTAGTTACTATTTTGATGGAGATGTATTTGCCACGTGGCCTCACTGAGATTACATCTTTCTTATATTTCATTAAACAAAATAAACCCTTTAAAGACCAAATACCCTGATGCCTGATTCTGAATAGCTAACATGTTTTGGGGTAGAATTTTATCATGGATAATTGATTTATTTATTTTGATATTTCACAATTCTTTATTGATCTATACTTTGCCCAGCATTATTTAAGAACTACAGATTCCTCTGTTATAGTTAGAGGATTCCCATGGATAATTTATGTTGGACTTCCCCCTTGCACAATTCTCCAGTTTCACATGGGAAGTATGTTTAAATAAACCTGACTTCAGAATTGCCAAAGTTTACACTCAAATTTGTCTTTACTGGCTAACTTTTTTCTATCTCTTTAAAAACCATCCCTTTTGAACATAACATGAAACCACTCTCTAATTGTTACAGTGTTGTTTACAAGCACAAAATATTGGTTTAACACAACTTTTCAGTACTAGTATTTGTTTCTTATATTTGTCTCAACTCCTCCACCATCCAATACAGACACCCAAAGCACTCTGCAGTTGCCCCTTGGAAACCAATCATATATTATTATATCGTTTTCACTCTTAACTAGGCAATAGTACAGGTCTTATTACCTTAATTTTCCAAGGCTTACCAGAAACATCATTTCTCAAGATCAGGTTCTTGGTTAATTCCTTTAGCAAAGATTCTGATTTCCTCTTGAAACTGTGCTTTGTATGAATCTCTCCTAAACAGCACTGAGACCAGAGTAATTTGTCAGTTGTCACTTTTGACCCTGGCTTTATTCTAGCCCCAGTAACCAAAAAGCAGCCTTTATTACTTAAGGAAAATAGGAAACACTGCCTCCTGGACATAAACATGTGGATTTTCTATGTCCAGGACCAAAAGGGTAAAAAGGGCAGGTTTTACCAACATTTCCTTAAGAATTAAAGTGCCACTTTTAACACTTGTGGGCTATTAACCACATGTGTGGTGCTTTAGTCATAAGTCATATTTTAGGGGTCTATGTGTTAACAATTTTGCATTGTTATTGGGTCTAATTTTACAGATCTTACTTATGCCACACTCCCTTTGCAACAGGTGAGAGTGTGACTTGAGTAAGCACCATAAAATCAGAGCCCAGTTTTCCCTCCTGCATTTTTAAATAAATGTGATTTGCAAAGTTAGCATCAGTACAACATCAGGATTTTCTAAAAATATAATGATGTCATAATAAATGAAACATTGAAATGGAAAAAAAAAGTGTTTTTCTAGAAGATGTTGATTTCTTCATAGAAACTAGTGGGCAGGCATAATTTTAAAAAATAATGAAAAATGTAGAATTATTACTGACACAATGAGAATGTAGATTTCAGTGACCAAAAAAAGTTGATGAGCTATAGAAGCATATGCTACCCATGTTTTAGGCCCACTGGAAGCAGCTAGTGTTCAACCAGTTTGGTTTTTATATGGCCTTAAAAGATATATGTCGATTATGATGAATTATTCTAAAATTAAAAAAAATTACCTGGTTGTTGACCAAAAAATATGAAATGGAGAGAAAGAAAAACAAACAAACATACCATGTTCACACACAAAACAAAATAATTCTCTCAGGGACATCAGGGAAGGTGGAATACTATAACAACACATGTTATATTGTTATACTATCCCACCCACCTTAATGAAGAGCCCTTGGGCGTTGCTACTCCATAGCCTTTTGAATCCAGATTTCCTCCAACTTTCATTGTGTCACATGGCTTTCGCTGCTCAATGTATTCATTCATAGTGGACTCCAGGAGAAAGGCAAATTTGCCCTTGGATTTTCGGACACGAGCTACTCCCTCAGCTGTAGTCCTAGTGAACACTGATGGCTCTGCTGATCGCATGTAGGTCCACATCTTTTCATACACTGCTATTTTTGATCTCTGGAGGAAATTAAAATAAAATTAAATACAGGAAAGAAGGGAACAAGATGTTAATATTGACTGAACTGGAATCAGGATAAAACCTTTTACATTACCCCCTAATTCCAATTTGTCATAATTAGAAAACTGCCTTTTACCATTAAGAAAATCAATGAAATGAAGGCTATTTAAAAGTGATATTTGATGAAAAAGGTACCTAATGTCATAACTACCCTAGTTAACTGCTTAAAGAACAACTTATTGTTTTTATAAAATATATACATCCATAGAGAGAGTTGTACTGAATTATAGCAAACAAGGAGGATTGTTATATTGTTTTATTTTTATATTTTTCCATGTCTCCAAGTGTTAGTGAGAACCATTCTAAAAAGATACATACAAAATATGCAGTTCCTATCAAGTCAGTAGTTGAGCACCAAAGGAGGAGGAGAAATCTGCCCTAGTTTGTAAACCAAATATCGATAAAACAAGAATCAAATTTTAGGTCCACCAAAGCATTTTTAGACCTTTTCTAACAAAGTGTCCAAATAGAACATACATTAAACTTAAAGAGAAATGATTCCTATTTTTCCACTTTCTATTTTGGAAAGTTAGTTTTTCTAATCCCTTGACTTCAGTAAAGAAACTTTATTTTTTTTATTTATTGGCTCGATCTACACTGCTTTTTGTACTTAATTTATTCAATTCGTTTTGTGGGTATCTGCATTTATATTAAATTTTTTTATCCACACATTCTTTTTTTTTAATTTGAAAATATATCCAAGTGAATGCAAATGTCCCTAAGGATGTGTTTAATAAAATAGAAAAGCCTGAATCCTGTTTGGTGTTTGTTAATACAAAGATACACACAGACTTTTATCTGGTTTAGTTATTTTTGTTCAATAGCAAAGTGGGGAAATTTTGCACCTGAATTAAAACTAAAAGCAATGGAGATTTCCACCAAACTTGACTCTATGCATGAGGCCAAATTCTGAGTATCGTGTATACTTATTTAAGCCAACTTTGGTTACCAGAAGATAGAGTCCAACAAGAAGCAGATATTCAATAACTGACAAGGAACCTGAATAGCAAACTTAAGAATACATGTTCTGGGCAAAAGCAAATTACTCAGATGATTGATTAAAAGTGGTGTTCAAAATTTTCGCTTCATAAGATGGGAATTTAGCAATCAATAAACCTATACAATAAACCACACAAGATATTTGCATATGTAAAAAATCGAACTCCAGATATTTTATGTTAATATACATTCAGATAGTGATAAATATCAGATGGGAAATAGATATCCTGAAAATTTTCAGGAAATAGAAATTACTTATTTCAGGAAATAGGTATCTGAAATGTTTTTACATTATATACTTAAAAATATCTCATGATACAGAGATCCTGATATATTTGTGTATGTGTGTTCAGGTAATGACAGGTTTCTTCTCGCTACAGAAATCCTCATATTAGGAACATTCTATGCCAACTATATTTCAATTGCAAAGATTCTATGTGGTTCCAGGGCAGAAGATTATCTGAATTAATAAGATCCACTAGGGAGGCCATATTGCCTGGCCTCATTCATTTCATCTCTAATAATGAAGTTCTCTTCCAGAGAATGAACTATTCCATTTTATAGTGAGTTCCAATCTCTGAAAATCATAAAGTCTCTGGATTACTTAATCTTGTCTTTAAACATCTATTCTGGTTATTTTAATTTAGAGACTTGATGGTAAACATCTATCAGCCATATAGTAATACATATACATATATATATATATATATATTTGCTTCACTGTGTATACTAAATTGAAACTAGAAGAAATAAAATCTGAGTATTATTTTGATCAAAATTTCTTTAAAAAAATTTAAGAATACAAGAATCATGCTTGTTACTTGCCAACTTTCTTATTATTCAGTATCTCGTTACAGGAACAAGAAACAAGTAAACAAAACTAACACAGCAAAATGGAAAAAAGAAAGATTTTAGGGCTTGGTAATTATGCAAGTAATTTTACAATATAAATGCAACAGAAAATTAAAGCAAGTGATTTTTGTAAAGGAATAAAATACCTTTGTTATTGATATTTTATTGTAGTCCATTCCCATAATATTAATGTGAGGAAGATTACTGCTGTATTTGTTTAAATCATATTGATTACATATACCATAAATGCAAAAGAAACTAACTCCTTTAAAATCCTGAAGAAAGAGGAATCTTTAGTGTAATTATGCTTAACAGTTCTTATGTATCAGTATAATATAAATTAGGAATGATGAAAGAAATTTTTATAAAAAATTTATATGGTGTGTCACAATGTTAGTGTTTAAAAATTCTGATTCTGATTTAAAAGGGGCATGGTTTAGAAAAAATCAAATCCACATGGTGGAGAAGGTGAAGTGGGAGAATTCAAGAAGTAAAGCACTGGAAATAATATTGCTGTGCCTTACCTGTCACTGTAAGAGAGTGTTGTTAAGGAACGAGGGCAAGGTAATCGTTATAAATTTGATAAGACAGGCTAAACTCAGGAAATTTCTGCAGACCCAGCAAGTTCATAAATGTAATGATAATAGCACGTTTAATATCTTCATCTTCAATTGTAAAGATCAGGTTTGGGGAGTGAATATGCTCAAGGTAATAAGCAAAGGTAATATATCACCATTTTTTAAAATCATAAAATTAATGTCAGTTTCATCTTTATTATGAAACACAATATATGGGAAGCTATTTAATTTAGAACACTATTTTATTTAAAATAATTCTTGGAGATTTAAAAATGTGCTTTCTTTTTAATTTCTCAAAATTAAGTATTTTGCCATTTTTGCTTTTAATATAAATATAAAAATGTCATACACTGTAGTTGATATTTACATTGTTATCATGTGAATTATTTCCTGCTTTTAGTAGCTTATGCAGCAAGACTAAAGTTCCAGTAAGAGCTCATCAATGCACTATGATCATATTATAACAACTGAGATACTAATCTAATTTCACTGATGACAAACAGGCACAGGATAAAATTGCACTGAAATGAAAATCAGTGTGTTCAAATCAGGTATAATGTAAAAGTGCCTTTACAAAAGCCAGTCATTAAGTGACAAACACAAAATTTATTTAAATGCCTTTGCTGCTGCTGCCGCTAAGTCGCTTCAGTCGTGTTCGACTCTGTGCGACCCCATAGACGGCAGCCCACCAGGCTCCGCCGTCCCTGGGATTCTCCAGGCAAGAACACTGGAGTGGGTTGCCATTTCCTTCTCCAACGCATGAGCGTGAAAAGAGAAAGTGAAGTCTTTCAGTCGTGTCCGACTCTTCGCGACCCCATGGACTGCAGCCTACCAGGCTCCTCCGTTCATGGGGTTTTCCAGGCAAGAGTACTGGAGTGGGGTGCCATTGCCTTCTCCTTAAATGCCTCTATGTGTATGCTTAACAAGGTGCACATAACAAGAGACTTATCAAGTTTCTTAATGGGGCAAAACCAAGGCAATAGTT
This sequence comes from Bos javanicus, assembly GCF_032452875.1. NCBI lineage: Eukaryota > Metazoa > Chordata > Mammalia > Artiodactyla > Bovidae > Bos > Bos javanicus. The sequence goes on from NC_083882.1 coordinate 1,866,672, forward strand.
GAATTCAGATGTTATTTTCCCCTTGGCTTAAATCTTTTCCTAGAACAACGGCAACATTTTTTGAAGTCCTGAGTATAGATAACTGCCTGAGGCAATTTAGTGAAGCTGACAGATGTACCATTACTGTGTTCCTGTAAGAAAACATTTTGATAGGGACGAAAATACCTTTCATGGTCTATTTCTTCAGTCTATCAGACAAATAGTTTATTTAAACCAGGTCATCATGTATGAGAGAGGAGGAAGAACACAGGGTAGGAAATGAATGAGGTTTTTATCAGAGAAATGAAATTTATGAATTCCTGGAAGTGTGCTTCCAGGGAAAATGATTTTCTTGTCCCATTTGGGTTCAACTTTTCTACAGCATAAATACCTATACTTATGAAACTCTTTCAATTTTAAAATTGGAATTGGGTAGGACAGAAAGGAGATAGGGCATGGTGACTGAACAACTTATATGGAAGACTCTGTGTCTAGGAAGCAGTTTTCTTTATTCCTATATACCTCATTAGTTTTTTAAATTTGAGAAGTTTTTAAAAATTTTATAAAGATTAGAAATAATATTTTCAATATACTTGATGACAAAGAGATTTACAGAGAGTCAGCTTTGAAATATTGTCAGGAAATCACTCTGATGTTTCTTTTCTCCTTTTTCACTCAAAGCAGAATGATGAACTTATAAACATTTGCTTTATTTACATGAAAACCAGCCATCATTTTTTAGTAAAATGCAATGAATAGAACAAATGTGTATACTATTTATACTGATTTTTAGACAAATCACTACATTTTACCTACTTTCTTTTGTGTGAAACTTTAATGACAACCCACTCCACGATTCTTGCCTGGAAAACCCCATGGACAGAGGAGCCTGGAAGGCTATAGTCCTTGGGCTTGTAGAGTTGGACACAACTGAGTGACTAACACTTTCATCTTTTAGATTTCTAGCAAGGTTTTGAAGTTATGCTCAAATGTATTAGAGCAGTATGCTATTATATTAAGCTTTAGAGACTGGGATGCACTTAGTAAGTTAAAAAAGTTTGGCTAATTAAGTTTATTCATAGCGTATGGTTAATAAAATATATTGTCATGACTATTATTTATAGTTTTAGAAAAATCTACAAATACTTTATAATTAACTTAAAATTTTTCATCTCTTTGTAATGTTCCAAATTGTTGACAAATATGTTCACTGTCTGTTTTTTTCTTTTTTAAAAACACAATGTGCAGGGATGGGTTGGACAGTTTTAGAATAATTTGCTGTGTTACATCAGTGATTTAGTTTTACATCAGTGATTTAGTGTTACATCAGCATTTATAGTATATAAGAATACTATAATTGAATTTTTTTAAAAAAGAGAAATATCTTATCAAAATTCAAATGCATGAAACTTAAGCCTGGCTTAAGGAGTAACTTGCAACCTGAATGAGAAAACAATAAATGTATACATTTAAAATGAAAGTATAATTTCCCAAGTACTATATATGAGTGAATTTGCTTTACAGGGCTATCATTAATTTTACATAATAGTTTAGGAAAATAGTGAAATATATCTTGTCCTCTAAATTGTTAAATATCTAGTCTCTAAGCAATTGATGTTTAATACTAATATAAGATGCAATTATTACCTAGCTAAATATCTGTGAATATGTTGCCCTTACTACTTTTTAGTTTTTTGGTTCTGAAGTCACAAAATGAACCTTTATCTCTGATCAGATATTATGAAATTTATATTTCTGGATTTAAGTAAAACAAGAGTAAAAGAGATTCTCTGATCAAAAAATTCATCCTTAGAGTGGCACTAGGGGCTGAAAACCAAAAACCTCCCAAATACTTGCCATCCTGATGGCAAGCCAAAGGAATCATATCCATATGTGAAATGCAATTATATCAGTTTGAGCAATTTTATCTGCAAAAGCAGAGAAGTCAGCTCAAATGAAATACCACACAATGTTTTACAAGGGTGCTAGAGCTTACTAATTATTGTTCTCTTTATCTAGTGAGAAAGCAAATATATTGCTTTGAAATCCATTGTTACAGAATACATTATGGAACAATAAACCTCATATAAGTATTATAACATGCTATTAAGGCTTTGATACTCAAATGCAGTAAGGTTATTGTATTTTTTTTTATGCCCTGTTTTCATTTTTATGCTCTAAGTCCTAAAGCATAGACAAATCCAAATCTTATCAGATAAAGTATCATCATGGCATTATCTGGAATCTTTGGGATGAATTATTAAATAAAGTTTCTTTATTTAACTTTTTTGCTGTTACTTTTCCTTAGTGAGGGTCCCTCTTGCAATGTGAATAAATCAATAGGCTTTTGCAACTTAAAGTGACTAAAATCCAAGTAGAAATATACAGCATAGCTATGTTTAAATATAGCAGTTACCATTGTGTTTGCAAAGCCTATAATAGGTAGAGCCCATAGTATAATTGTTTGCAGAATTGCTTAAATTTCAAAGTTATGAACATTTCCTTTTTTGTTTTCCCCTCAACTTACTCTGAAGAATTCTTTTGTTGACCCTGAATCCAGTGTTCCATAGGCAATTTCTGTTTGTTTGGCCAAATCTTCTGCACTTTCTATGGGGGAGACCATTCTCTCAACCGTCAGGAAAGCAGCGAGGTTAGCAGTATAAGATGATATAATGATGAGTGTAAAGAACCACCAAACACCTCCAACAATTCGTCCTGAGAGGGATCTAAACATGGATAAGATAATGTACATTTTCCTTTCTATAATCAACGTAAAGAAAAGAAATACCATTGTGTATGTTTAAAAATAATTGCAAGTGTCATTTTATGTTCTGAATAGTCTACTCAAGAATGATTCTAGTATTTCTGTATCATTTGATATCTTTCATGCTATATTGAATGTATAAATACCATTTTAAAAATACTTTTCCTTTTAATTGTTTACTTGGCAGAAATGTAGAACCAAATGCCATTCCTTCAGATCCAGAGGAGGAACACTTGCTTAAATTCATTGACCCCCCTCTTACACTTCAGTGTCTCTGAAATTAGGATGCAGCCTATGTTTGATGAGATAAAACACAGTATCACAGTTTGATTGGCAGCACTATTATAAAATAGCAATACATCTTAACAACGGGTAAGCTCTTAGATTTGATACAAGATGCTAGATGCTTTTGTGAGAGAACTTGTTTTTACCTTCAGTTAGAGGTATGCAAGGATAGATGGGACATATGCCAAGGTAGGGCTTGACCAGAAAAATACCTAGGATTGGTCTCCAAGGAACCATAGTTGAGAACATTTTGTTTGTTTGTTGGATAAGAATATTCTATTTCTTATCTGAGTGGAGGATGAGATATGTCTTAAAGTGCTTTCCACACGGGTATAAAAGTGTTCTCTTTGCCACTTCCTGCATGAGATCAAAGAATGTGACTTTTCAATGTGCAGTATGACAGCACTGAAAACTGATGCTAGAGCTCAAAAGATGTTTTTTTCTCACCCTTTCTCCGGCTATCAAGGATGTGTGAGTGAGCAGAGGAAAAGTGAGAATGAAATGAATAAAAAATTCAGAGCATAGTCATAATTAATTTCACCCAATAGGACCATCGGACTACCTAAAATTCCTGTGACAACTATTTTAAAATATTTTCTTAGTATTTTTCATGGCATTTCTAGCTTAAAATGCTCTCTTCTTAATGTTACTATATAAGTGGCACCTATTGGTTTTAACTTAGCATTTACTTAATCCTGATTTTTAAAACCATAAAATTATTACTTGATTTGTTTTGATTTCTTTTCATTAATTGAAAATTATTTATTCAAATTCCTATGCTGGAATTTATGCACATTTATAGTGTTCCAGTAGTCATGTATGGATGTGAGAGTTGGACTGTGAAGAAAGCTGAGTGCCGAAGAATTGATGGTTTTGAACTGTAGTGTTGGAGAAGACTCTTGAGAGTCCCTTGGACTGCAAGAAGATCCAACCAGTCCATTCTGAAGGAGATCAGCCCTGGGATTTCTTTGGAAGGAATGATGCTAAAGCTGAAATTCCAGTACTTTGGCCACCTCATGCAAAGAGTTGACTCATTGGAAAAGACTCTGATGCTGGGAGGGATTGGGGGCAGGAGGAGAAGGGGATGACAGAGGATGAGATGACTGGATGGCATCACCGACTTGATGGATGTGAGTCTGAGTGAACTCCATGAGTTGGTGATGGACAGGGAGGCCTGGCGTGCTGCGATTCATGGGGTCGCAAAGAGTCGGACACGACTGAGCGACTGAACTGAACTGAACTGGGTCATCAGGAATACAAAGTGCATTGTTGCTAAAATGTCTCTTTTTAAGAAAGATTTCTTAAAATGATACACATATATGTGATGCCAATATGTCACTATTTAAATTCAATTCTTAGCTTCTCTTGCCTTCACCTACTTTTCTCAGAGAAATATGATATTTTTCTTGTAGCAGTAGGTTGGCTGCATTTTTGGCAAACTTAACTAAACTATGTCTTAACTGACATGAGATGTGATTCCACAGATAAAACATATATAGTATTTACATTTCTGACTCTGTATACTGCTTAGCTTGTTTATGATTGTTTAGAAAATAGTATATCTGGAACTACTATATTCACTTAGGTCTTAGGTAATTTCATGGCAGATATTTCCATTAAGCTACACAGGATTTAAGTTGAATTCAAAACTAATCCTGAAAAATGAACAATAATGACAAAACATTTGATTTTGTAAAGGAAATAACATGAAAATAAATTTCTTTTCTTAAGAATTTAGGTTTAGTTTCCACCTGTCAAGTCACCATAGGATATATTAATACTAAATGATTTTTGATGGGTTCTGATGGGTTCCATATGTTCCTTTTCCAGTGGGAAATTAACCTTTATGATGCATCCATACTTTGTGCTAATCTGGAAAAATTGGTTATGAGTATATTTAGATTAATTTGGGGGGTACAAAGTCTTTCTCTGTTTTAGGTAATGCTCTGCTTCTAGAATAAGAACATATATAGAGAAGTCATGCACAATATTTAGAATTACTAGGGAGTTGGTGAAGAACTTAAGGGCTTTGAAACTAACCTGGGTGAAATGTCACATCCTTGCTGCATAAAAGCACCCAGGGAAAACCAGAGGCTGTTAAAGATGCCAAACTCGTTGGGAGGCTGGTCGCTGGGTCCTTCCTTCCCATCTTCCGGCTCTTCTGTGTGCCACTCGTATGGACTAAACCTACTAACCAGGAACAAGACCACGCTGACACCGATGTAGGCAAAGACTATGCACATCCAAATCTCATAGGCCAGAGGATCCAAGAAAGAAAACACTCCTGGTTTAGATTTCTGAGGCTTTTTGATCATAATAGATATGCCCAAACTCATGAAGGGCTTAGAGAAGTCAATGACCTCCTCTCGGACCAAAGTGATTGTCAGAGGGGCAATAGCAATCTCTGCTTTCTATAAAAGAAAAGACACATAAAAAAAATGTAGGTTAATAGATTCCATGAGCCATTTACTACCAGATTGATTCACTCAAATTTTAACTTGTTAGTATTTATTCTACATATTTGGGGAATACCTACAATAAATAAGGCCAGTGACAAAGATGAACAGTAGATTTTTTTTCATAAGATATTATGTCACTTTAATTGCAAATATATTTTTATTTGTGCTAGTAATTAGATAAGAGGGAGAGAAAAAGAGAAAGAGTAGGCATAGCAAAAATAGCTTAAACTCAAATAACTGCATTAGTCTTTAAGGGTCTGACATAGTACAGAGGAGGACACTTGAAAGTTTTCCCATATGGCTGAATTTATGAATTTCTTAGCTAGAATTGCTGATATTTTGCAGTCTTTTCTATTTTATTTGGAATGTTGTCACTAAGTCATTACTTGGCCATTCCTTAAAATTATGAATTGCAAATTTCAAATAGCCTTTTCTTTTTTATTCCTTTCCAGTTACGAGAAAACCTAGCATGAAGCTTGTGTTTGTAAAATAGAATAAACCTGTTGTTTGACAACATTTTTCAACTCAGAATACAAACAAAAATCTGGAAATTGGCATTTATTTCTTCCTATTTACATACTTTGACTTCTGCTTTCAATTTCTAAAACAGATTTTGGAAATGGTACATTCAATTCTTATAAATTTTATTAATAAGATACCAGCTTCCATTTTTATGTTGTGATTCTGAGTAACTTTTCTGAACCAGTTTCCATATCTCCAAAATTAAGATATTTTCTTAATGTTTACCTCATTACATTATTGTGATTATTAAACAAATCTGAATAAAACAATAAAACATTAACTGAAAAGTTACTGAGAGATTTTATGTCTATGTGGATTTAACTGTTTTGAATGGCTTCTCACTTAACCACCGTAAACAGATAAACAATGTTATGCTTATCATTGTTTTACAGATGGTTGAGACTGAGACTCAAATTAGTTTTACACATCATAGCAGCTCTGCAATTTGAGATTGTATTTCTGTTAAATCATGCCATCACTAAAATCAAATGAAATGAATATGGTGAAAAAACTGTAAATTGTTACATGATCTACAAATGAGAAAAGTTTTTTTGATTATTTATTTTAGAAGGAAAATATTTGGTACTAAAATGGAATCTGAAACACAGACATATATGTTCTTATGCCACTTTTATATCCACTCTATATATCTTTAGGCCCCTGGATTGATATGATGGCCAGCAGCTTGGTACAAAGGCAACTGGAGGGTTAGAATGGGAAATGTACTCTTGCTGTCATGCTTTCCACAGAGTGTCTGAAAAGTAACTGCATATGTTTTCAAGTGGGAATAAATTTAGTTCACATCAAAAATGCCTATATATCATACAAAAGTCAGAATCATTTTTGAGAGGTTATTACTTCCCCATTATTATTACTATTTGTTTAATTTTCATTATACAGTGATATATGAAGTAGATATAGGATATAAAAACAGAAACAGAAAATTAAGAAAAGTTATCTTCATTTCCTTCATTACTCTTATTTTTTAAATATGCCCTATCAGAAATTATTTTATGAATATTATTTTTCTTATTTTAAAATTGGATAATATAGAACATGATATTTTATAATTCCTTTTCTCAAGAGAATATGATGAGGTATTTCAACATTATTTCAACATATATAGTAAAAATAAGTCTTAATGATTGCAAATATTTTATCATGTTAAAGTATCAAAATTTACTCATTCAATTTATTTTGGGGGGGATATCTGTATTATTCCCGGTTTAACACAATTTATAACAATGGTGATATAAACAACTTTGAAGACAAATCCTTACATATATCTTTGTTATTTAATGCTTATTACATATTTTGCCCAATTTTTCTCCCTAAAGATCATGCAAATTTGTATTGTTATCAGCACTGTGTGAAAGCACCTTCAGCTTTGAACGCTGGATATTCCCTGTGTATTTCCAGGGGATTTTTTTCATTTATTCTCATTTATCTTCACCAATTTGTTGATCTCATTGTACTGACTTGAATTTTTTAAATTTTTGTAAAACTGACAATTTTACTCCTTTTATATATTACTTGTCACAGTCTTCCCCACTTCCATAGGAGCTATTCTTTTTTTGCTCATTAATTTATGTGTTTTAAATATGTTAAAATATTATTTTCCATATATATATTTTAAATATTCTTCCTAGTCATCGTTTTGTTTACATTACGTGGTTTGTGATATTTTATTTTAGTATACATGATTTAAAATTTTGTTGTAGCCATATAAAATTATACTTTTGTATTTTCAGCCTTTGGTTTCATGCTTAGAAAAATCCTTCTCATAGTGTATGATCAACCTCAATATATACTTTATTCTAGTACCTATAATCCCCCTATAATTTATCTAGCATATTAACATGACAATGTAGTACAAAATTGTCCTGCTTTACCAGTAGGGATAAATGGATAATGCTTCCTTTCTCTAATGTGAAATACCACCTTTCGAATACTACACTGTTCTGTGTAGTATCTTCTGAAATTTTTTGCATATACAAGTGGCCATTAATGAGACTAAACACTTTAAAGGTAGAGGAGCATGAATAGAAATAAAAGAGTCTCCAGCACGTAAAACTAGGTGCAATGGAAAGCAAACATTAGATAACAGTGGTTGATGGCAATGCTCAATAAGGACACACTTGAAATTCTGAAAGAGGCCAAGGAACAGAAGATATATTTGAGTTTTCTCTGCTAACTTTGGAGATGTTGCATTTGCCTTGTTCCATTAGCTCTCAGTGATTCCCAAAATTGAGAAAAATGTTCTTTGTAAGAGCTTGATAATATTTGGATTCTCAATGACTTCTGGAGTGAGGCTGATGAACCAGCATTCTTGTGGTATGACTTCCCTGGTGGCTCAGACGGTAAAGCGTCTGCCTACAATGTGGGAGACCCGGGTTCGATCCCTGGGTTGGGAAGATGCCCTGGAGAAGGAAATGGCAACCCACTCCAGTTCTCTTGCCTGGAAAATCCCATGGATGGAGGGGCCTAGTAGGCTACAGTCCATGGGGTCGCAAAGAGTTGGACACGACTGAGCGACTTCACTTTCACAAGTAATTCTAGTGTTGGCAGGACATGGAATTTGCTCTGAGAAAAATCTCTTTGGTTAAAATATGCATACAGAAGTACAGTAGGGAACAGGAAAAGGCCCTGGAGCAGTATACCACAGAAGATCCTATGAGGAATTTGTTGCAGTGTGCAGTAGTGACAGGCAGAAAGAACCTGAAAGTGTAAGGGAGGTTTTGAGCTTTGGGGTAACCACTTGGTGGTGTGCTGAGATCACATCTAAGTGTCTGGCAGATAATCTATTCCTAACAATTACAGTAACAAGGTTTGCAAAGGATAAAGTAAAAAAATAAATAAATAAATAAACGGACTCAAAGTTAATCATCTTGCTGGCTTTGTTGAATAGAAAAATATATACAGAGTTTTACTTAAGGCTTGTAAACTGAGAATTCATGTGTGCATTAGCAGTAAGAAAGGAAAAATAAAGTAGATGAGAGGCAAGTAAAGGCTTTGCAGACACCAGAATGGAATATATCAAATCTGTGGAAAGTATATGAGACATGAACAAAGATTCTTTTCGGGAAAAAATTGGACAACTCAAGTGGTAAAGATCAGATTATTTAAATCCTTGCAAACTGGCTGAGGAATAAATAAAGAGTAATAACCATTATGTTATCTTCTGTCTCTGAGAACAGCCTGACTTTGTGACTTTCTGTGCCATGTGACACATGTACTAGTGGTACAATTTTGTTGTTTGTAATTATACTACTCCCTTCATATCACTTGTTTTCACTATTTAAACAATATTCTCCCAATAAAACATCATCAAGAACACTTGCAAAGGAGTGAGCCTGGGTTACCAACTTGGTAAGGACTCCAGAGGAGAGATATGTAACAATTGTAGAAAATAACTGATTAGTTATCTGGTCTGAAATTAACTGACAATTCAAGAATGCGTTTTTGAGATGAGATACTCAGTAGTGTTTTCTGAAGGTAAATGAATTAGTGTAGTTCTAGGCACTAGGTTAGTGTTCACATTTAAAATCTTAAAATTTAATACATTACCAACAAACACATGCTTTAAGAACTCTTTTTCTTTGAGAATTAAAGCTCAGTATCAAACCGTTGATGAGCCCGGTGGTAAAATACTTTTTGATTTTTTAAGACTGAAAATTTTGTTTTCCTCATTTAGGGCACCTAACTAGTCAGCAGTTCTTTCAAATGACTATAAAGCTAATGAATTGCTTTTTAATGCCAAATAATTTCCTCTTACTGCTATAGCTGTTCTGTGCAGAGAATGTTCATTTTTTTCATGGTCTGAAAGCAGGATGTAGAAATGCAAAAGTATTGAACTGCAGTTCTGGCTCAAAAGTAAGCCCCTCTAGATACTTCAGTTATGTTCTAACTGGAGTGGGTTGCCTTGCCCTTCTCCAGGGGATCTTCCCGACCCAGGGATCAAACCCAAGCTTCCCGCATTGTGGGCAGATTCTTTATCACTTGAGCTGCCTGGGAAGCCCAATGTTCTAACTTGTTCTACTTTTATTCTTTCCTGGGGAAGGATTACTTTTGTGTAATTCTTAAGTTTTAAAGGGAGTCTTGGATAATTAATCAGAGAGAATGTGTTTTGAACATGAAATTTGTGAAATGTAAATTGGCTTATAGGGAATTTCAGAATACATTTCAAGTGTATATGACTTTTATTGGTTACTTGATGAATAGAACTCACTGTGGGCTCTAGGTTTGATTTTTGGGACTTTGGAAATATATCATCACTGGCAATTAATAAATACTGGCTTGATTTTAACACTGCAATGTTAGCTGAAGAGACCAATCTTGTTCTAGTTCAGGCAGGAATGTCTACACTGAATTTGCCCTTGGCTTTTAATATGTATGACTTCCCTGGAGGCTCAGATGGTAAAATGTCTGCCTACAGTGTGGGAGACCCAGGTTCAATCCCTGGGTTGGGAAGATCCTCTGGAGAAGGAAATGGCAACCCACTCCTGTACTTTTGCCTGGAAAATCCCATGGACGCAAAGTGTGGTAGGCTACAGTTCATGGGGTCACAAAGAGTTGGACACGACTAAGTGACTTCACTTTCACTTTGAATATGTACACTAAAAATCTGGTGAACGCAAAGGGAAGGGCCTGACATGCTTTCATGTGAGGCTCACTATGGAATAAATTATCGCTTTTGTGTTTACTATGTTGGAAAAAATGATGTCATTGCATGTAAGTTTAAATTTATTGTGTTCAGCAGAGTTGTAAGATTTCACGTTATTGGTGAGTCTTTAATATATGCTAGCTAGTTTGCTGATTGCTTCACTAATAATTAAAAAAATATTTACTTGTAAATACAAGCAAATAGAAATATAAATAATTAGCTAAAATAAGGCTCAACTTTACGCTGTTAAAGGAAATCTGCTCCTACAATTATCAAGTAACAGATAAGTAATGGAGCTGTTTTGTAGCTCTCAAAACATGTTTCTGATATAGCAGCATCAAGCTTAAGAGAATAATCATCATAGATACTGAAGTTAGTGTTTTTTTTTAAATAGAATATCATATTCTGAATTTTTATCTTTTTAAAGTTATCAAGTATTAGTTTCCCTAATTGTTAGGAAATTACTAATGAAATAGAGAAATATTTGACATCATATATGCTTCTTTGAATGTAACTGCAAATTTAAAAAAAAACAACAATAGACATTTAACAATTGATATGTGCCCAAGTGAAAAAAACTTTTGGGTTTATATAAGTAAATTTTCTAATAGATTGATTTGCTTACCCCGTAAACAAGTTCTCCTACCATCCCATTCCAGATTTTTGTGTCTGCATCCCTTGCTCCATATTTTCCATCAGGGACAATGGCAATTTTATATTTGATACCAATATGTTTTGCAATTTCAGATGCCAAATCTACACAGTATCCTTCATACTTGTCATTTCCTTCAAACATTTCATGATTTTTCTTGTACATAACATATGGGGATTCCTATAATGAGAGAAGTAGAACTGTAAAGGAGAAATTATGAAACATTCAAAAATTCTATGCAACTTTCACTTTCAGAACTTAACAAATGGATTATATTTAGTACTAATACACACACTGGTTTTGTGTGGCAAGAAATTGATAATAAAACAGATGAATATATAACTATGCTTAGAAGTATATTAAGTTGCTTTATAGATTCTGTTTTTATACTAAAAATAGAATCTTTAAAATAAATTTCTTTTGAGTGATTATTACATACTTAGCACTGTGACTGTGATAGGAAAAATATATGTTAATAATTGACTAGAGAAGCATAAATTATCATCTATGGCAATGGGATTACCATTTTCAAAGTATCTCATGACCTGAAGATTACTTAGGAGTCAACTTTGTGTAATAAAAGACTTATTCAAAGTTATAGGTCTCTGTATTCTGCATCTTGTTTAGCCACATTCAACTGTGACTCCATTCAGGAAAAGAGCCATATTATTTTTCTTTGCTCTCTGGGATTTAGCAAGATGCCTTGGTCAGAGCAGGTATTTAGCAAGTGCAAAGAAGAAACAAATTACAGTCCTTAACATTTTATATACTAATTTGTATTAAATTGGTTTTCCTAAAATTGTCCGGTATCTTGGCTTTAATTAAGGTTGTGATCCAAGAATTTTTATTCTATTATAAAAATATGTTCCCAATGGAAGCTAATAATTTTTCCCAATTGTGAAAATCATAACTCTTCAAGTAATATTTTTAGTAATATCCTCATTTAGTTTTTGAAGCAATAAGACAAAATAGGATGAATTATTGTGAAATGAAAAGATTACTGCTAATTCATAACTGAACAGTTTTTGGTACATACACACACACACACACACACACACACACACACACACACACACATCCCTAAACCAAACCATTTAAAGTCTGTGAAACTAAAGCACTTGATTTTATAAATAAAACCTAACGCCACCAACTGAAAGATAGGCTCAGTGAACATGCAGTACATACAGAACTCCAGGTCACACTTCAGATTTCTTAATCATTTGCAGACAAGGAATGACCACTTTTGACTACAATGTTATTGAAGTCATGATTTATATTTTATAAAATAGCACTGTGATATTCATTTAATAATTTTAATACATATCTTTTCTTTTATCCCAGCAAATCTGTAGTTGGGAAAGTTGAACTTGCTCTTAGAACTCTGGATTAGAAGATGATTTACTTTGCATTACATGGCAGACTACACTAATTCTGATTTTGTTTTAAAATACTTTGTAACTATAGAAACTATTTTAAAAAGCAATAGAAGTGTAAATGATATAATATGTGATTTTCTCTTAGAGATGCCCTAAATAACTCTATTGTGGGCAATTGTTCAGGATTTGCTCTTATATTTTCTTAAATCCTGCCTTAAGTAGACATGGCCAAAAGAACCAGAAGTCTCTCACTTCTTCCTTGAATTTGATGGATATTCTAACACTGGACTTGGTTAAGAAATTTCTCCACCTACAAAATAAAGGCAGCTAATTATCTCTTTAGATAGAAGAAAATTATTTGTTAGCTTAAAGAAAACATTCTCCAGATATAAATCATTTTGTAAAATATGAATGTTGTTATAAAAATTGTAAGTTGTTGCAAGACTGTTAATTTCTAAAATATGTTATGGAATATTACTTAAAATGAACCAATACTTTCATTTTGCTTCTTTTCTTCTTGCGATAGTTAATTAAAATATGGAAGAATATGTATAAACAAGCACAAATTGCATATTTGCACAATCCTTAACATTCTAATTGAAATGGTTGTTAATAAAGCAAATGAGAGGTTTTCAAAAGGAGTATTCCTAAGGTTTACACTTGCTACTAAGATTGATGAATTCTAAAGAGTCTGAAATACTTGAACACATGAATTTTAGCCCTCAAATGTGTATTAGCTTGTGTACAGAAGTCTCTTTAGCTAGTATTATCATCTAGCTTGCAAAATCCCCTCTACATTATATAGTGAATAATTTGTGTTCATTAAAAGCTGCATTTTCAATGTTTACTCAAATATTTCATAAATACCCGCTGTGTGGAAGGCAGCTTGCTGGGAACTAGAGGGTATAAAAATAAATTATATATGTTCCTCATCCTCTTACGATTATGATTAAATTCTTTGTAATAAAGGTACAGGAGTGAGAATGCTGGGAGACCACCATATATAATAAAATATATAGGAAAAAATAATACAAGCCCTCAGTTATTTAGTGCTTGCTCTGCGTCAAGTACAAAGTTATTTAACTGTTATTTAATGGTATCCTTTTATTTATTTTTCACACTGCCATTTCGAGGTAGGCATTTCCCAATTTGCAGATGGAAAATTTAAGCTTAAAGAATTTCAACAAATTGTTCAATTTCACAGAACTAGCAGGAGTGGAAATTGAACCCATAATTTGAATGTCTGGACATTTTTGAAGCTACTGTAGCATCTGTCAAAATACATGCAACTATTTGAGATTTCATGTGATTTAACAAGAGAGAAGACAAGATTAAACATATGAATTTCTGTATTTTTAGTGAATGAAATTTTTGAAAAAACAATGTATTAATACCTTTCCATATTTCCTCATAGTGTCTGCTACTCAATAAATATAAGGTGTTCAATAAATATAAAGATTTCCTGGTCTATCAATGCTTCCTAAATAAGAATATCATGGCAAGGTATTTATATTAGAACTTCCGGTTCAGGGGTTCAAAATGAAAGTAAATATTAATGAGTTCCAGATCATCTCTTTTGAAACAGGCATGTGTATCTATAAATACAAATTTATTTAGTGTCTTTGATATTTTTCACTTTCTTTTTTGGATAGCAGCACGCATCAGATTTTTGTTTTCCTAACAAACAAACCAACAAAGGCTAGAGAAGCCTTCAGTTTATTGAAAATGTTGATTAGAAGTTTGCTGCTGTTCAGTCACTAAGTCACGTCTGACTTTTAGGGGCATGAATAATTGTTGAGATTCAAATAGTGGTGCATGCAAATTAAGAGAAATAAGATGATCACACTCAGGAAGATGGAAGAACGAAAGGAGAGAACAGCTAGGCGTTTCTTGAATAAGATCTCTCATAGCTGCTCAGCTCTTTCCAGTTTCTTTGAATCTGTCTCATTTCCCTTTTCTTTCATGTTAAATCCAAATTAGCAGCAAATCCTCAACATGCTCTCAACCTTTTCATTTGTCCCGTCTCAAACCTGATAATTTATGTACAAGTAGCCCTTCAAACACTGCATACTTGAGGAGACTCAGTACAAAGTTGTGCTGAAGAAAATACCAAGTCTTTTCAGTATAGTAAAAAATGAGTTATAGTCAATCATTAAGGGGTGTTTGTGAACCATCTTTGATAAGCAACCTTCTGGAGCCCCAGGTTCTCAACTGTGAATTAAAATGGAAGGCTATAACCTACCATCTTTGTTATCAATTGCTATGTTCTGTGGGACAATAATTCCTTAGAAGTTATTTGAAATGCATTACTTCTTAGTGATTATGAGTTTATTAGTACAATTTCCATAATGCATAGTGTTCTACATCTGCTCTGCTATTTCAGGAAAGAAATCAATCTCTGTTTAAAGCTATGGCATTAGGGTTTGCTTATGAAAATGCCTATATAAATGAATTAAGATGATTTTCAATAAATAAAGTATCATTTTCCTACTGGGGAAACTTTTGTTTGGAATATTTGTCTTGATATTTAGCAAAAATAAAACTGTCAAAGTATATATTTATTGGAAAAGCTTTAAGATTTTCTAAACATCACAAATATAATCATTGAAACCACTAGTTGAAAACAGGTAAAATAATAAAATCAGTAATATCAAAAGTTATTTGCTATGTGGATATTTGCTTTTATCCAAAGAATTTTAATGTAGATAATTTATCCTATGGGTAAAATTCTTATAAATGAACATTAAAATGTTATTAAGAAATCAGTAAATTTAATAGTGGCATAATTTTAAGTTTATTAGAAATAACATTTAAAAGCATTGAGTTATAAACTCTTTGGAAGCAGATGCATGTATTGGGAAGATTAATATTTTTTTCAAGAAAGAAAATAAAAAAATTGTATAGATATTTATATGTATGTATAAATATGCACTTGTATATTGTATATACATATGTATCTACGTGCAGTGCACTTACAAAATTCCACATAAAAAGATAAACTAGCAAACAACTCATAAAAAGAATAAAAAATATTTATGGAAGGACTGTTATAAATAAAATTGTTTTGAGGCTTATAAAGTAATTATGATACTGCAGTGAATATATTTGGATTTTGTGGAAAAATTTCCAAAAGGATTGTTGAGTTCATGAGATGGTAAGAAATGCATTCTTAGTTTAGTAATGAGTTATGTTTCATTTACTTTCAGTGAAAGATTTGGGGAAAAATGAGATTGACTGAAATTTAATTGCATTTCTCCTTTTCCAGAGAGTTCAGCCAAAGAAAGTAGTGAAATTGCAGAGGAAACCACCACCCCAATGTCTACTGCAAACCACTTTTCCCTCAATTGCTACATTTAGCTAAACCACGTGGCACAGATGTGGCTTCCTTAGGTTGTTTTTTTGAATGTAAAATGTTAAATTAACATGGTCATAGTCTCACAAATTTTATAAAATTTTTAGTCACTAAGACTTAAAGAGAAAAAATGTTGAGCATCTGAATCCAAAACTTTAGATCTTTCAATTTTGTAGTCATGATTCTCATGTGATTATAGTGTCAAACTTACTTTTATTTAGATTTAGTTAAGTTATATTCAGAATGACTATATTCAGGAAGAATAAATTAGTCATTAAAATGAAGACATAAAACAAATAGATTTCAGCAATGCAAAAAGCTAAAGACACATTTTATTGAAAAATGGTATCTACTATACTTATTATATTTTTTGTCTACTTTCTCTCATTAGAATTAAATTCAATTGTAAGTGCAGGATTTTGGTCTGTTTTCTTGTCTAACATATCCCAGGCTTATAACTGTGCCTAGCAAATAGCAGACGCTTAATAAATATTTGTGAATGAATAAATAAATTTCTCAATCAACTTTATTCAACAATACCATATACTATTACAGTGCATCAACATGTAAATAACAACATACACAAAGGAAAGACAAATGGTAGAACAGCAAAGTCATAACAATTCTGATCAAAATGAATGAGTTCTAGTGCCACAACAGTCTTCTTTTTATGTCTAGATATCTGTCTTGCACATAGTTTAATATCTAACCAATTCCATTCCTGTTGAAAGTTTTCAACTTAATCTGAGGGATTATAATACACCAGTGTCAATATCTCATTCATCTACAAAAAAGCACATTACTTTCAAGATGAAAGAGATGATGGAGATGTCATAGGTCCTGGGATAATATCAACAAAAGCAAATACAAGGAACACTTTTGGTGAAAGGATGCTAGCATTTTTGTTTTTGAATTATTGAAGTTGCAAAGATCATAGGTATTATTTATATAGAGATTACATTTTTATACAAAAGACAGATACTAGTACTGCACTATTTTCATTGCAAAAATATTGGTGACATCACTGTCAAAGAAAAGATAACTGTACAGAATAGTCTTTAGATATATAGGAAACAACTGGATTTTTCAATCATTTTTTGACAGCGTGCTTTCTGAAAAATAGCCATGCTTGCAAAACTAATTCAATATTGTGGCCTGAAGAATTGTATCTCCACCCCCTTTAATAACAGAATCTACATTATACCTATAATGAACACTAAAACACCTTATTTCATGTAGAACAGGCAAAATTTCAAAAAAAAATTTAAGGAAAGCAACTATGTGTATCCAGAAAAGAAGGACACAAATTCATAGATATTTACTTTTAGAAAATCTACTCTTGGCATTAGAAGTGTTAAAATTTCATCATTTATGTACAATGACCTCATTTCAAGATATGGGAATAAATACGTCAGAATTAAGTATTATTTTTCAACATTTAGTTTCTTGAAAAAGATGAGGATTAATTCTTCTTTGTTCTAGTATCTCAGGAAAGTCACAGAACTTAAAAATAAGTGTGGTTTTTTTTCTGGTAGTCCAGAGTTGATCATCCAAGAAGAATCCCAAATGAACAATTAGCTTAAATTTACTACACAGAAGAACAAGACTTGAGCTTTAGTTAGGAATAGTCGAACAACGTGGAGCTCATTTCTTTCTTGATCAATTTCTTAAAATAGGATTCTTCATCAGAGGCTGAAAAGAGGAGGACTGTACTGAAGTATGACTTTCCATTACCGTCTTTTTTAGGAATATATATATGTATATGTACATATACATATATATACATATATTTAAGTCCCATGCATTACACAATTAAGTTAGAAGATATTTATTTTTCATTCATACACAAAAGCTCCTGTTGGTTGGTTTGAATTCTAAAATTATAAACTTCCAATTAAGGCTTGACAGATTAACATTAAGTTGCTAGCTAGTGGCGCAACACTGATAAAATTAATTGCAACATGTGAAAGCTTTTCTCTGGCATTTTCATGCTTTGACATCAATGTCAAAATGTTGGAAATAATTTGACATTACTAAAAACATAAGTTAAAATTACGTAAGATAAAAATTAAATTACAGAAAATAGTTTTTCTTCATTTAGAGTAAGGGCTTTATAAAAATTAAAAAATGTGTCCTGCCAAATGAGACAGTGAGCTGTGGATATGTAACTTAAAATTAGATAGAAACAGTTACCGATTGTTGATCTCCTTTGACTAGCATTGACTATAAAGAGTATGTTTGAATTTAGAAGAGAAAAATATGAGATACACTATTTAAAAGATACTTTCATGAGAATCTCTTTGAAAAAGCAGACTTAAGATTTAGAGTATTTTTAATTTTATAATGTGACCGAATGAAGATCATATTTTTGTTAATTTAGGAGAATTTCAATAAATTTTAATGCATTTTTCCCCCACAGGTCAATGAGAAAAATAATCGGTACAAAAACTCCTTTGTGAAGTAAATATAAATATAAAACAAAATTTATTTTTAAAGCATACAGTTGTGTAAAACATGCTCATTAAAATCTTAACATTCATATCTCTATTATAAAGACAATGCAAATCATTATTAAATTAATAAATTACCTGAAAATTATAATTTTAAGCACTATTAGCTATTATTACATTGATGTTTAAAAACATAATAACAATATATGATGTTTAAAACTGGGTATTTCATGTGATTAGTTGTTGATCATTTTCATGTTCATTCTTTTGTCCTTTGAAATCTTAGCATTTGATTCATTTCCAATGAAAGATTTTCAGTTTTTAACATCTGAGCATTTTTCCAAGAACAATAATATAACAAAAGATAATACAAATAAAAGTACCGAAATGAGTTCAGGACAAACTTATTCAAAGCCTCAATAGACTTTTGTTGATCAGAACATCAATGCCACCATCACTAAGATGCAGCCTTCACATAGCTGGGAATTAAAATTGCCTATGGGCAAAATAAAACATCATAAAACACAGACCAAAACTTACCATAATAGTGGTTACAACAACTGTTCTGTTTTCAATAGCTGCTGTGTCATTGCCAAGTGTGGGTACATCTTGAATCAAGACTAATTTATCCATATCATTCCAGTATCCAACCTGCCAAATAGAAAAAAATCTTGAAAGCACATTTTAGAAGAGTTTTCTCTAGTTCTTATTGGAACAATGAGAATTATTAATAAGAAAACAAAACAAATTTATGAAGCACACACAAAAAAATGTGTTTGGAAGTTTTCTTAATTGATGATGAGCCAGTTTTCCTAATGTTAATAATACTACTTACTTACACATTTGCCAACTTTACAATTTATTAATACACTCATGGACTAGCTAAGACATTGAGAATGAATGGGTTCAAAAAGGAATACGGATACAGATGGAATGCCATTTTGTTCTGATGCTCTTGTAGTGAAATTGATTGGAAACTTCTATACTTAGTTTACATGATTTTTATCAATAATGTTACAGATTTTATAGTAAGGAGAATAGATTTACATGGGGCACATGTACAGGATGTTTTAAAAACATAGATTTGTGTATTTTAAAGCAATATAGAAATAGTTTTTTGGTTTCATATGTACAGGATGTTTTAAAAACATAGATTTGTGTATTTTAAAGCAATATAGAAATAGTTTTTTGGTTTCATATAACCTAGCCTCTAGATAAACTAGAGGCTAGTTTATCATTTCTAAAATGCTAAATATATCAAATGTTAATGATTATTTAATATTTTCACTTTTGAAAATTTTAAATTTGTATTTTTAAAATTTCAAATCCTTATATTACTCGTTTAGACTCGAAGCAAACTCTTTTCCATAAAATATATTAAGTAATTAGTTAAGCACTATACAATGTTACAAACTAAAATGGGATTCTACTGGAAATTTAGGATTCTTTTCAGAATGCAGACTACTTCTTTACTGCTTGCTCCCTGAAAGACACTGTAATCAATGCTTTAATAAAAAATGCATCTTAAAGTTTATACACACAGCAAATATAAAGGTAGGTGCAATTACAAGTCCATATACTTTACTATTATGGTACATATATTTTACTGTTATGCTACATACACCCAAATGACTGTTCATTTAATGCTTGCCAAACTTCTTTCAAGGTAAGTGAAACCCAAGTAAGATGGTAGGCACTGAGAGAGGGGATCAGAGGGCAGACAGACTGAAACTACAATCACAGACAACTAGCCAATCTGATCACATGGACCACAGCCTTGTCTAACTCAATGAAACTAAGCCATGCCATATGGGGCCACCCAAACCAGACAGATCATGGTGGAGAGGTCTGACAGAATGTGGTCCACTGGAGAAGGGAATGGAAAACCACTTCAGTATTCTTGCCTTGAGAACCCCATGAACAGTATAAAAAGGCAAAAAATAAGACACTGAAAGATGAACTCCCCAGGTAGATAGGTGCCCAATATGCTACTGGAGATAAGTGGAGAAATAACTCCAGAAAGAATGGAGATGGAGCCACAGCAAAAACAACACCCAGTTGTGAATGGGACTGGTGATATAAGCAAGGTTTGATGCTGTAAGGAGCAATATTGCATAGGAACCTGGAATATAAGGCCCATGAATCAAGGCAAATTGGTAGTGGTCAAACAGGAGATGACAAGACTGAACATTGACATTCTAGGAATCAGAGAACTAAGACGGACTGGAATGGGTGAATTTTACTCAGATGACCATTATATCTACTACTGTGGGCAGGAATCCCATAGAAGAAATGGAGTAGCCATCATTGTCAACAAAAGAGTCCAAAATGCAGTACGTGGATGCAATCTCAAAAACAACAGAATGATCTCTGTTCATTTCCAAGGCAAACCATTCAATACCACGGTAATCCAAGTCTATGCCCTGACCAGTAACGCTGAAGAAGCTGAAGTTGAACGGTTCTATGAAGACCTACAAGACCTTCTAGAACTAACACCCAAAAAAGATGTCCTTTTCATTATAGGGAAGTGGAATGCAAAAGTAGAAAGTCAAGAAACACCTGGAGTAACAGACAAATTTGGCCTTGGAGTATGGAATGAAGGAGGGCAAAGGCTAATAGAGTTCTATCAAGAGAACTCACTAGTCATAGCAAACACCCTCTTCCAACAACACAAGAGAAGACTCTACACGTGGACATCACCAGATGGTCGACACCGAACTCAGATTGATTATATCCTTTGCAGCCAAAGATGGAGAAGCTCTATACAGTCAGCAGAAACAAGACTGGGAGCTGACTGTGGCTCGGATCATGAACTCCTTATTGCCAAATTCAGACTGAAATTGAAGAAAGTGGAGAAAACCACTAGACCATTCAGGTATGACCTAAATCAAATCCCTTATGACTATACAGTAGAAGTGAGAAATAGATTTAAGGGACTAGATCTGATAGAGTGCCTGATGAACTATGGATGGAGGTTTGTGACATTGTACAGGAGACAGGAATCAAGACCATCCCCAAGGAAAAGAAATTCAAGAAAAGCAAAATGGCTGTCTGGGGAGGCCTTACAAATAGCTGTGAAAACAAGGGAAGCAAAATGGAAAGGAGAAAAGGAAAGATATACCCATTTGAATGTAGAGTTCCAAAAAAATAGCAATCAATGCAAAGAAATAGAGGAAAACAATAGAATGGGAAAGACTAGAGATCTCTTCAACATAATTAGAGATACCAAGGGAACATTTCATGCAAAGATGGGCTCAATAAAGGACAAAAATGGTGGGGACCTAACAGAAGCAGAAGATATTAAGAAGAGGTGGCAAGAATACAAAGAACTGTACAAAAAAGATCTTCTTGGCCCAGATAAGGAAGATGGTGTGATAATTCACCTACAGCCAAACATCCTGGAATGTGAAGTCAAGTGGGCCTTAGGAAGCATCACTACGAACAAAGTAGTAGGGGTGATGGAATCCCAGTTGAGCTCTTTCAAATCTTCAAAGACAATGTTGTGAAAGTGCTGCACTCAATATGCCAGCAAATTTGGAAAACTCAGCAGTGGCCACAGGACTGGAAAAGGTCAATTTTCATTCCAATCCCAAAGAAAGGCGATGCCAAAGAATGCTCAAACTACCGCACAATTGCACTCATCTCACATGCTAGTAAAGTAATACTCAAAATTCTCCAAGCCAGGCTTCAGCAATATGTGAACCATGAACTTCCAGATGGTTTTAAAAAAGGCAGAGGAACCAGAGATCAAATTGCCAACATCCGCTGGATCATAGAAAAAGCAAAAGAGTTCCATAAAAAACATCTATTTCTGCTTTATTGACTATGCCAAAGCCTTTGACTGTGTGGATCACAACAAACTGTGGAAAATTCTGAAAAAGATGGGAATACCAGACCACCTGACCTACCTCTTGAGAAATCTGTATGCAGGTCAGGAAGCAACAGTTAGAACTGGACATGGAACAACAGACTGGTTCCAAACAGGAAAAGGAGTACATCAAGGCTGTATATTGTCACCCTGCTTATTTAACTTCTATGCAGAGTACATCATGAGAAATGCTGGACTGGAGGAAGCACAAGCTGGAATCAAAATTGCCAGGAGAAATATCAATAACCTCAGATATAGAGATGACAGCACTCTTATGGCAGAAAGTGAAGAATTAAAGAGCCTCTTGATGAAAGTGAAAGAGGAGAGTGAAAAAGTTGGTTTAAAGCTCAGCATTCAGAAAACGAAGATCATGGCATCCGGTCCCATCACTTCATGGGAAATAGATGAGGAAACAGTGGAAACATTGGCTGACTTAATTTTTCTGAGCTCCAAAATCACTGCAGATGGTTATTGCAGCAGTGAAATTCAAAGACGCTTACTCTTGGAAGGATAGTTATGACCAACCTAGACACCAACCTGTACTAAAAAGCAGACACATTACTTTGCCAACAAAGGTCCTTCTAGTCAAGACTATGGGTTTTCCAGTGGTCATGTATGGATGTGAGAGTTGGACTATAAAGAAAGCTGAGTGCCGAAGAATTGATGCTTTTGAACTGTGGTGTTGGAGAAGATTCTTGAGAGTCCCTTGGACTGCAGGGAGATCCAACCAGTTCATCCTAAAGGAGATCAGTCCTGGGTGTTTACTGGAAGGACTGATATTGAAAATGAAACTCCAATACTTTGGCCACCTGATGTGAAGAACGACTCATTGGAAAAGACCCTTATGATGGGAAAGATTGAGGGCAGGAGGAGAAGGGGACGACAGAGGATGAGATGGTTAGAAGGCATCATCGACTCGATGGACATGGGTTTGAGTGAATTCCGGGAGTTGGTGATGGACAGGGAGGCCTGGCGTGCTGCAGTTTATGGGGTCGCAAAGAGTCGGACACAACTGAGCGACTGAACTGAACTGAACTGAAACTTTTTTCTTGTATTTCCAGATGCAGTTGATAAAACTCATGTTTTCAATGAAATGTATGTAACTGATCACAGGGAAGCCTGGTTTCCTCCAGTCCATGGGGTCACGAAGAGTCAGACACAATTGAGCAACTGAACAGCAACAACAAATTGCTCACTGGTCTGTATTCACTGTTTGTTCAAATATGTTTTAAAAGTCTTGTTTCCTTCAAATTTTTACTGTCATGTTAGTATTTGTGAACATATTAAAATAAAATAAGCATTAGCATATAAAAAAGAAACACTATATTATTTATAAATATTGCATATATAATTAACAGAATATAGAAAAAATAATTTTTATTAATGTGTTTTTCTACATTGCTTAATTTGATCCAAAATTATGAGTATAAATCAATTCAGCAGTTATTTTTAATTGCCCATATGAATTTGAAAGTGAAAGTGAAAGTCACTCAGTTGTGTCTGACCCTTTGCAACCCAGGCCAGAATTCTCTAGGCTAGAATACTGGAGTGGGTAGCCTTTCCCTCTTCCAGAGGATCCTCCCAACTCAGGCATCAAACCCAGGTCTCCCACATTGCGGGCAGATTCTTTACCATCTGAGCCACAAGGGAAGCCCAAGAATACTGGAGTGATTGCCCCATCCCCTCTTCAATGAATCTACCCAACCCAGGAATTGAGCTGGGGTCTCCTGCATTGCAGTTGGATTCTTTATAGACTGAGCTCTCAGGGAATTTGTGCTAACACATTTAATATCAGTGAAAAATTTAATTAAAACAAAATAAATGTACCTTTGAGAACTATCCTCTCCTCAACTTCTACATGCACTTAAAAAATAATTTAAAAAGCATGTCAGTTGCTTCCTGTTAATTTTCCTTTGCACATGATAGTTCGCAACATAAAAATAGGTTTCACAGTTTAGTATTCCATTAAAATGCAGCCACCTTCCAGATTTCAGCAGCCCATTCTCTGGGAAAGCAAATTTTCTTTGTTAATGGGTTAACGAAGCGCGGGCGGCTGCTACCAGCGCACCTTGGAGTGGGCGGCTGTGACTGGCCACTTAGGCACGGCCGAGAGGAGCTACCCTCTGTCCAGGGTCAGGGGCAGAAGCTGGGAGGACCCCATGCCCAAAGGGCGGCGGCCAAGAGAGTTACCCCATGTCTGAGGTCAGGGGTAGCGGCCGAGAGTGCCAGGCTGCGATGGCGCAGGAACGGCTGAGAAGAGCTACCCAAGTCAAGGTCAGGGGCGGCAGCTGAGAGGAGCTACCCCACTTTCGAGGTCAGAGGTGGTGGCCGGGAGGAGCTACCTCATGCCCCCATGCCCGAGGCCAGGGGTGGCAGCTGGGAGGACCAACTCCACGTCCAAAGAGTGGTGGCCGCGTGGGTGCAGGAGGGCCTAGAGGAGCTATCCCATGTTGAAGGTCAGGAAGGGCGGCAGTGAGGAGATACCCCTCGTCCAAGGTAAGGAGCAGCGGCTGCACTTCGCTGGAGCAGCCGTGAAGAGATACCCCACACACAAGGTAAGAGAAACCCAAGTAAGATGGTACGTGTTGCAAGAGGGCATCAGAGGGCAGACACACTGAAACCATACTCACAGGAAACTCGTCAATCTAATCACACTAGGACCACAGCCTTGTCTAACTCAATGAAACTAAGCCATGCCCATGGGGCAACCCAAGATGGGCGGGCCACGGTGGAAAGATCTGACAGAATGTGGTCCACTGGAGAAGGGAATGGCAAACCAATATTCTTGCCTTGAGAACCCCATGAACAGTAAAGCTGAAACTCCAGTACTTTGGCCACCTCATATGAAGAGTTGACTTACTGGAAAAGACTCTGATGCTGGGAGGGATTGGGGGCAGGAGGAGAAGGGGACAACAGAGGATGAGATGGCTGGATGGCATCACTGACTAGATGGATGTGAATCTGAGTGAACTTTGGGAGCTGGTGATGGACAGGGAGGCCTGGCATGCTGCGATTCATGGGGTCACAAAGAGTCGGACACAACTGAATGACTGAACTGAACTGAATGAGTTCCCACAACATAAAAACTATAGCTCTGAGACACATTATGGAGAGTTTTCAGATGTTGACAAGACCTTGACATTTTGTATTTAAGGACAACCTGTGGGAGATCAGCCCTGGGATTTCTTTGGAAGGGATGATGCTAAAGCTGAAACTCCAGTACTTTGGCCACATCATGCGAAGAGTTGACTCATTGGAAAAGACTCTGATGCTGGGAGGGATTGGGGACAAGAAGAGAAGGGGACGACAGAGGATCAGATGGCTGGATGGCATCACTGACTCGATGGACGTGAGTCTCAGTGAACTCCGGGAGTCGGTGATGGACAGGGAGGCCTGGCGTGCTGCGATTCATGGGGTTGCAAAGAGTCAGACACGACTAAGTGACTAATCTGATCTGATCTATGGGTTCATAAGTATCTCCCTGCATCTCAAGATAAATGATTTAGAAGTAATGGCAAATTAAAATAATAACCAAAAATTTACCCAACTGTATTTATCCTAAATATACTTGGAATTCTTGAAAAAGAAATACAAGTTTTGTGATACAGAACCATGGTTTGTACATAGATGTCATGTGGGCTATGGAATTACTGGAAAAAAGACAATTCAGGGCGAGCAATAGCTCAAAAGTCATTTCCTAAAGTAAAAGATATTAAAGTTTGTACCTAAAACCTCATGTGAGATATTTTTTCTAAGAACTCTTCCCATGCCTGATCTCATTTAAGTAGGAAAGTAGGCATGATTTTTCCTCTAGAGACAGAAATTGGGTGCACAAGAGTTTTGTAATGCTCTTGTAATGTAAAAATACGGAAGCATTTAAATTGCTAAACTGTAGGAAATGTCAGAGAAATATTTGTCTTCTTGGATTCCTAAGGATGAATTGTACACAAACATAACCATAATATAATGTATGAGTAAATATCTCTGTTTTTATGGTAGGGGCTTCCCTCGTAGTTCAGCTGTTAAACAATCTGCTTGCAGTGCAGGAGACCCTGTCCTGGGTTAGGAAGATCTCCTGGAGAAGGGATAGGCTATCCATTCCAGTATTCTTGGGCTTCCCTGGTGACTCAGATGGTAAAGAATCGCCTGCAATGTGGGATACCTGGGTTCAGTCCCTGGGTTGGGAAGGTCCCCTGGAGGAGGGCATGGCAACCCACACCAGTATTCTTGCCTGGAGAATCCCCATGGACAGAGGAGCCTGGTGGGTTGCAGTTCATGGGGTTTCTAAAGAGTTGGACACAACTGAGTGACTAAGCACCGCACACAGCAAATATCTCTGTATTTATGGTAGACTTTGCCTGAAATGTAGGGATAGAGGGGCCATGAGAAGCCTCTGTTTTACTCAAAGTTGTTCCTGGGAGAGATGATTTGACCAGACCTGTCCTGAAAAACATAGCTTAATACTTA
This sequence comes from Bos javanicus, assembly GCF_032452875.1. NCBI lineage: Eukaryota > Metazoa > Chordata > Mammalia > Artiodactyla > Bovidae > Bos > Bos javanicus. The sequence goes on from NC_083882.1 coordinate 1,893,509, forward strand.
TACCAACCTTGAGGAGAAAAGTTATGGGCCCTGGGACTGAAAATATTTTGTGGCAGCTAAGAGAGTAGCTTTGAAGCTAGATAATGAGCCCTGGTCTCCACCCCAGCTCCATCTCTTTCTTGAACATCCCTGTGTAGGTTAGTTTCTCTGAACCTTAATTTTCTCTTATATAAAGTGAGAAAAATATGTCTAGTTTTCAGATTGCTGTAAGATTAAATATTAAAATGTACAAAAATTTTCCTTCATATGTCTGGCATATAATCTACTCTCAATAAATATAATATTTATGATTAACAAAGGTCTGTCTAGTCAAAGCTATGGTTTCTCCAGTAGTCATGTATGGATGTGTGAGTTGGACTATAAAGAAAGCTGAGCACAAAAGAATTGATGTTTTGAACCTTGGTGTTGGAGAAGACTCTTGAGAGTGCCTTGGACTTCAAGGATATCCAACCAGTCCATCCTGAAGGAAATCAGTTCTGACTATTCATTGGAAGGACTGATGCTGAAGCTGAAACTCCAATATTTTGGCCACATGATGTGATGAACTGACTCATTTGAAAAGATACTGATGCTGGGAAAGATTGAAGGCAGGAGGAGAAGGGAACGACAGAAGATGAGATGGTTGGATGGCATCACCGACTCATGAGTCTGAGTAACTCTGGGAGTTGGTGATGGACAGGGAGGCCTGGCATACTGCAGTCCATGGGGTCACAAAGAGTCAGACACGACTGAGCAACTGAACTGAACTGACCTGTAGAATTACTGAAATCATGGAAGCCTGGTTTTAGAGCATGTTTGTAAGATCACTGGAATTCCAAGAAGATTCCAAAGTACTTAGGAGCTGAGACTTCAGAAAGAGCTTTGTGGCTTCTGTTTAATAAGACTCTGGTCAATTTTTCTGTTACAGAATCCAGACAAACTGATATGTGAACTCTCTGATCTATTTTCAAAGATAGCTCCCTTATGGGAAAGTGTGCAGTTTATAAGAATGACTGCTCGCTTTTCAGACATACTGCCGAAACTCACCAGCTTAGTGTTTCTCACAGTAGTTCATTTTTTAAGTTTAATATTCCTGACAGAATGCCCCAGAAAAACAAGGATAGATAAGTCTACACCAATTCACACTTCATATTTCTTTTAACAGTTTTAGACAAATATTAGCTGAGTGTGAAGATGTACTGTTCATTACTTTCCCAACATTTTTTTTTCAAATTTCTCCTCTAAAAACCTTAATTTTTGTTACCATCGTGGTTCAATAGGCCATGAAAAGATTCACTGCTTTAAATAACTCACTTGATGTTACCACTAGTTACCACCAGCTTCCTTTTTCCATTATTCTTTCTTTAATGAGGAGATCATTTTACTTTTTGTACTTACTGTTTTGGGAGATATGGAATTGTCTTCTGCATTTTAGAAAGGTTTTACTTAAATGGCTAATTTTTCAGAATTTGATTTGTGACAGTCTAATTACCAGTTAGTCAATATTCTTAGGGACTTGTAGAAAATTCTATCTGCTCCATAGGTAGCAGAGGGACTTAGCTTAAAACGGGCTTCTTTCTTTCTTGTTGCAAACTGTGTGCTACAGAGTGAGTAGAATCAGTGTTTACATTAAATTTTTTCTTGGCAGCATATCTCCGTCCCTTTCTTCAGGAAGTACCCTTAAAAGGGTGCATCATACAGCCTGGCTTTCAAACTGCCGTTCCGTGTTCTACCCTACCTGATCTGGATCATATAGGCTCCTGCCTGCTCTGTATTGGCTGGCAGTGTGCACTCACAGCAATGCCACTAAAAAGGTGAAAGTCTAGAGATGGTTTTCATGGCAGCTTCAAATCGAGGAGCACACCTTATGACAGACTGGAGCAAAACACAACTTTGAAAGCCTTTACCATCTTCCAATGTGTGACTTTAATCATCCTGCCTCCAGCCTGTCTTTGGATCTTGCCTGTACCATTTCTACCTATTCAAACTCTAACTTCACACCCTCACTTTGAATCTCAGCTCCTCTATGCAGCCTTCTTTGATTTGTTTTCCTCCACCAGGAAGTGATCTCTTCTGCTTTAGGCTTTCCAAATGTTTTCTCTTTAACTGCTGTATTGAACTTACTATATTCTATCCTGCTAGAAAATAAACTTTAGGGCAGAGTCTACTCAGGTGGGTTAATGAGTAGAAAGCTTCTGAAGTCAGATATATCTGAATTAAAATCTTTGTTTTCTCATTTATAGGCCTTAGACAAATAGTTATAATATATTGCACTATAGCAGAAAGTGAAGAGGAACTAAAGAGTCTCTTGGTAAAGGTGAAAGAGGAGAATGAAAAAGTTGGTTTAAAGCTCAACATTCAGAAAATGAAGATCATGGCATCTGGTCCCATCACTTTATGGCAAATAGGTGGGGAAACAACAGAAACAGTGACAAACTTTATTTTCTTGGGCTCCAAAATCACTGCAGATGGTGACTGTAGCCATGAAATTGAAAGACACTTGCTCCTTGGAAGAAAAGCTATGATAAACCTAGACAATGTCTTAAAAACCAAAGACATTACTTTGCTGACAAAAGTCCATCTAGTCGAAGCTGTGGTTTTTCCAGTAGTCATGCAAGGATGTGAGAGTTGGACCATAGAGAAGGCTGAGCACTGAAGAATTGATGCTTTTGAACTGTGGTGTTGGAGAAGACTCTTGAGAGTCCCTTGGACTGCAAGGAGATCCAATCAGTCCATCCTAAAGGAAATAAATCCTGAATATGCATTGGAAGGGCTGATGCTGAAGCTGAAACTCCAATACTTTGGCCACTTGATATGAAGAACCAGCTTATTGGAAAAGACCCTGATGCTGGGAAAGATTGAAGGCAGGAGAAGAAGGACAAAGGATGAGATGGTTGGATGGCATCACCGACTTGATGGATATGAGTTTGAGCAAACTCCAGGAGATGGTGATGGACAGGGAGGCCTGGCATGCTGTGATTCATGGGGTCACAAAGAGTTGGACACGACTGAGCGACTGAACTGAACTGAATGAGTTCCCACAACATAAAAACTATAGCTCTGAGACACATTATGGAGAGTTTTCAGATGTTGACAAGACCTTGACATTTTGTATTTAAGGACAACCTGTGGGAGATCAGCCCTGGGATTTCTTTGGAAGGAATGATGCTTGGCAGGGAAGCTTACATGTTGCAGTCCATGGGGTTGCAAAAAGTCAGACATGACTGAGTGATTGAACACCAGCAACAACAATAGCACTGTAATTTTCTCACCAGGAAAAGGGAGAAAATAGTACTCCATTACAGGCTCATTGTGAGGATTAAATTGCACCAAGTCCAGTGCTTGGAACATAGCAGGCATTTCATAAATTGTAACTATCACTACTATATTAACACAGGAAAGTATATTTGGAAAAGTTTTTTTTTTAACATCCAAGTGTTGAAACAGATAATTTTTAGTTAAGTTGAATTTATCTTTCTTAAGCATCTTAGCTAATGCTAGAGAAAAGGAATGTTAAAAAGTTATATGTTAGGTATAAAAAGTTTATAGTCAATTTCTGTGGTGGAATTGTATCGCTCCAATATATAAAGCACTTTTTGGATGTTGAGAATATTGCTGATGCTTATGATGCTTAGTCACATCAAAAGATCAGCAACTATCTTCTGAAATCCAAAAGTCTATCACCAGCAGCTTTCTGAACAACCTCTCTGGTCCCTCAGTTGAAGTCCTTAGGTATCTCTCTCTCTCTCAACCTAACAGTAATCTTAATAATATTATCTTCCATCAGCTCTTTTCTTTGAATGTTTATTTCAGGAACATCTAGCCTTCTATTATATGACTATCCATTATAAGTAGTTTTCTTGTTCTCTCTCTAATGGTTTCAGAAATGACTACATGAAAATGAATAAGTCTCTTACTTACATTGTGCGCTTTCCTGAAGAGTATATTATGGGTTTTCTGGGATTCTTTTTGTTAAGCCTTTAAAAAATTGCTTTTATTTTGGATAAGGAATATAAACAGTGGGTAAATAGTTCATTTCAGCTTTGATATACCATTAAACATCAATCATATGACACAAGAATTTATTTCAGCATGAATTACCAAGAAAGTATTACTTGTAAGTGCAGATGACCCTTATCAACACAGGTTTGAACTGCTCAGGTCCACTTTTACACGGATTCTTTTCACAGGAAATACCACAATACTACACAATCTGTGTTGGTTGAAGCCTCAGATGTGGAACTGCAGCAGTGGAGGAACCACATATATGGAGGGCCCATTATAATTTTGGCACAGATTTTTGACTGTGTGGAGAGTCAGATCCCCTAAATCCCACTTTGTTCAAGGGTTAGCCATACTCACAATTTTTTAAAAATGTAGACTATCCAGCTATATTTCACTTATAAGATTTTAAAAATGTCAAAAGCAAACTAAGAAAACAGTTCAAGTGTGGCTCACCTTTCTAGGTCCTGTGCTCTTTAGTTCAAACACATCCATTGTGTAATTGACCCTACGTCCATAGTGGTCAAATTGAACATTTCCTGTTAGTCCTTGAATTTGAACCTATGAATGAAAAATAAAATCTACACATGTAATCATTTGCCATTTTACTTACAGAAATCTTTACTTCATCTGCTAGGCTTATGACTATGCATGGGTGTGGAACTATAATCTGTAAGCAACTCACTAAAAAAGTCATGGAGTATTTGAGCTACTGGGATAGAATTGGATAGAACCAATACAGTATTGTAAAGTAATTAGCCTCCAATTAAAATAAATAAATTTAAATTAAAAAAATAATTGGATAGAGGAATATCAAAGAAATATATAAGCGATTCTGTTATGTACTTGAAAGATAAATATTTTTTTTTATTATGGCATTTCCATTGTACTTCTTCAATTTTGAAATATTATCTATAAGAATAGAAACATGGTTTCCTTTTTAGTTACTTTTCAGTTTTATCTACACATCCACATAATAAATAACCCTGATAACCACAGCAGATCATATTTCTCCTTGCTAATGTTAAACTTAAAATATTCAGAAAAATAAACATATTTTTGAAAATATTCAAGTGTACTTTGTTCCAAATCCTTTTAATTCATTTAAACTTATGTTCTGAACCTGTGGCATTTCAGAACATTTAAAATGTATTACTAAAAATACACACATATTACAGTAATCATTTGAAAAACAGTGTTAGTATAACTACAAAAGACTAAAATAAATACTTAATCCAAGGTTACAAGACAATTTGAAAGTCTATTGAGGCAGTCAGTAGATTAGTAGACTAAGACTGTATGCCAAATATTTCAGGTTCTTCCTCATTCTGGGTCCACGGTGGGCTTGTTCTTTTTGGACACTTTTTGGTTAGTTAGGTGTCTGTGACTCTTTCTGACAAAAGCGTTGTTAACAGATGTAATGAGTGCTAAAGCATTTTATTTATTTATTTATTTTACTTTACAATATTGTATTGGTTTTGCCATACATCAACATGAATCTGCCACAGGGATACACTAGAAACCTCCCTACAACTCTTTTCCTTTTGTTACATTCAAGATGGTAGCTGCTATGTCAGCTTGTGTCCCTAAGTGATTATAAAAAGCAGAGTGTCCCTACTAATCTGATGTGTGTCTGTGAGTGTGAAATCCTCTTTTGTTCTTTTAAGCCACTGAAGCTTGGGGTTGTTTATTACTGTTACATAACCTAACTTATCCTGGCTAACCATCTACATAACATATAAACACCAGTATTCTATCTAGTGGGCTTCTGAGGTGGCTCAGTGGTAAATTAGCTGTCTGCCAAACAGGAGACGGGGGTTTGATTCCTTTGTTGGGAAGATCCCCTGGAGGGAGAAATGGCAAACCATTCCAGTATTCTTGCCTGGGAAATTCCATGGACAAAGGATTCTGGCAGACTACAGTCCATGGGTTCACAAAGAGTTGGGCATGACTTAGCCACTAAACCACTACCTCCACCATTCTATCCAGTATCCTATGTAGAAATGTCTCAGAAATGATAATGGCTCAATATATTAAAATGGAAATTGTAATATATCGGTATTTGCCAATAGATTATTTTGTTTTCCTGAAAACTCCATTTAAAAAGGACAATGAAATAAATTGAAGGCTTCCCAGGTTGTTCTAGTGGTAAAGAACCTGCCTGCCAATGCAGGAAACATAAGAAATGCAGGGTTGGGAAGATACCCTGGAGGAGGGCATGGAAACCCACTCTAGTATTCTTGCCTGGAGAATCCCATGGACACTGGAGCCTGGCAGGCTGCAGTCCATAGGGCTGCAAAGAGTTGGACACAACAGAAGTGACTTAGCACACATGCATGTGTGAAACAAACTGAACATAAATAAAATTGTGAGTTACCTGTTTGAGTGTCCTCTCCATGTCAATTCCCTGGCCCCATGGAGCAGCTGGATTTGCCAGACAATCTCCAGCATTTCCTCTCCTGGAAATATCAATTTTCTGTCTTCTGAGACTTCGGAATGTTTCAGCCATCACGAGGACTCCATCATAAGTCAGAGCAGATGTATACTAACAAAATTAAAGTAAATATAATGGTAAAATGTTAAATTCTTATCAATCCTTAGGATTTGCCTGGGGACTATGTGGGTTTATCTTTGGCTGCAAAGACTCAATATGCCAGCAAATTTGGAAAACTCAGCAGTGGCCACAGGACTGGAAAAGGTCAGTTTTCATTCCAATCCCAAAGAAAGGCAATGCCAAAGAATGCTCAAACTACCGCACAATTGCACTCATCTCACACGCTGGTAAAGTAATGCTCAAAATTCTCCAAGCCAGGCTTCAGCAATACGTGAACCATGAATTTCCAGATGTTTAAGCTGGTTTTAGAAAAGGCAGAGGAACCAGAGATCAAATTGCCAACATCCGCTGGATCATAGAAAAAGCAAGAGAGTTCCAGAAAAAACATCTATTTCTGCTTTATTGACTATGCCAAAGCCTTTGACTGTGTGGATCACAATAAACTGTGGAAAATTCTGAAAGAGATGGGAATACCAGACCACCTGACCTACCTCTTGAGAAATCTGTATGCAGGTCAGGAAGCAACAGTTAGAACTGGACATGGAACAACAGACTGGTTCCAAATAGGAAAAGGAGTACGTCAAGGCTGTATATTGTCACCCTGCTTATTTAACTTCTATGCAGAGTACATCATGAGAAAAACTGGACTGGAAGAAGCACAAGCTGGAATCAAGATTGCCAGGAGAAATATCAATAACCTCAGATATGCAGATGACACCACCCTTATGGCAGAAAGTGAAGAGGAACTAAAAAGCCTCTTGATGAAAATGAAAGAGGAGAGTGGAAAAAGTTGGTTTAAAGCTCAACATTCAGAAAATGAAGATCATGGCATCTGGTCCCATCACTTCATGGGAAATAGACGGGGAAGCAGTGGAAAGAGTGGCAGACTTTATTTTTTGGGTTCCAAAATCACTGCAGATGGTGACTGCAGCCATGAAACTAAAAGATACTTACTCCTTGGCAGGAAAATTATGACCAACCTAGATAGCATACTGAAAAGCAGAGACATTACTTTGCCAACAAAGGTCCATCTAGTCAAGGCTGTGCTTTTTCCAGTGGTCATGTATGGATGTGAGAGTTGGACTGTGAAGAAAGCTGAGCGCTGAAGAATTGATGCTTTTGAGCTGTGGTGTTGGAGAAGACTCTTGAGAGTCCCTTAGACTGCTAAAGGAGATTAGTCCTGGGTGTTCTTTGGAAGGACTGATGCTAAAGCTGAAACTCCAGTACTTTGGCCACCTCATGCGAAGAGTTGACTCATTGGAAAAGACCCTGAGGTTGGGAGGGGTTGGGGGCAGGAGGAAAAGGGGACGACAGAGGATGAGATGGCTGGATGGCATCCCCGACTTGATGGACATGAGTTTGAGTGAACTCTGGGAGTTGATGATGGACAGGGAGGCCTGGCATGCTGCAATTCATGGGATCACAAAGAGTCAGACATGAATGAACGACTGAACTGACTGACTGATGTGGGTTTATGACATAAAGTACCATGCAGTCTGAAAAGCAGATAAATTACTGCCCTTAATTTAACTTCCCCTTAAATTAAATTACTTTAATTTAACTTTAATTAATTTCCTCTAGCTACAGAAATTTCTGCTTTTGCTTTATTACAAAGACTGTATATCAGTTCTTACCACTATGATTTTAAAAAGGAGAAAATGCACTCTGTAAAATAGAAATTCTATTGCACAGTTTTCCATCAGTTGGGAGAAGCAAGCCCTCTAGGTGAGGTCTTTCTATTGTGTCCAAGTAGAAACAGCTAATGTATTTTTTTAAAAAGGGCTAAATGCAGTATTTCCACAATCTACCTTGCAGTCTCTTGCTGTGGGTGAGCCTCAGGAGGGCTGGGATATCCCACTCTTTCCTTCTCTCAATGTCCATTAGGTTTTCTTTAGATTTCATATATGCTTCTTGACTTAAAGTGTATATCTCTGTCTAGTTTTTCAGAAGAAAGAATGGGAATGCTTATTGTTACTTTAAATATAGGGTACCAGAAGTAGCATCTACTTATTTACCAAATGTATATACACGTTGCTAAATAAACGTGAGTACTGTTATGCCCATGCCTGCAGAGTGTGCTTAGGAAGGTTAGATCATTTCTCTAAGTTTCTATTGTAACATAGGATCAAAGTGGAGAAATGAAATATAGATCATCTGTTTCCTGATGATCTCCTGTGCTTCTCTTTGAGAAAAAAGAAATAATCTCAGGAAAAGATTATTAAGGTTAACAGAGAAAATGAAGAAAAACTGAGAAGAAAATGTGGTTTGTTTAATCTGAAAATTAAGAGAACAGGGAATACTTGTAAAGTCTGTTTACAGAATTCCTAATCATATGAAAAATATCGTACAATTTTCTTGAAGTGTGGCAGAGCATCAACCACTGATCATGATGAAAAACTACACTTTCTCTTTCAAGAATTTCATATATGCACAATTTTATATGATTAACACATTCTGAGCTTATACTAAGGGTAGTTTTGTGACATGGAACATGGGAGATGATCTTGATTTGCTGCTTATAAATTAAGAAAATCATTAGAAATTTAAATTGTAGAAAGTAAACTTAGGCAATATGACTATTAACTATAGCAATCAGTTTTCCAGGGAAGGACTGAGATATGGATAAGATAAAGAATACAAACTCTAACAAAGAACTTTTCAATGGTAAAGAATTTAACTAAAGCTTCATCAGATTTATATGTGACATATAAATTATAAGTCTTGCTATATATTCTTCAAGGATATGAAAAAAATGGACTTAAAGATAAGCATACACACTCATAATTGGAGTGGCATGGTTGATGAAAATTAAGAAACTTAACCAAAAATGGGTATACCTCCTCCCCTGCCTGGACCAACATACTTTTGTGTAGAGAAAGCCATCAAATCATCTTTCTGGATGGCAAGAAAATAAAAACAAGCATTGATGAATAAAGAAAAAAAAAAAAAGCAATGCTAGCATTTTAGGATCAACAGAGAAAAAAAGAAAGCTATTGTTGCTTTTCTAAATGGGAGAAAAAAGCTGAGAAGATATGACACCAAAAAAGCAAAAGCACTTGCTGTGTTTAAAAAGTCCATTCATTTTTATGAAACAAGTGAACTACAAAAGAGAACAGATATCGTACAGACTGGAGCAGAGCAAAGTGGATATTTAGCCAGTGGCAAAGCCTTTTGACAGCTCATAGAGCTGATAAATTGAAAGAAGCAGTAGTTAAAATTGGTTTACTTTTTAAAAGGATTTCATTATTTTATATGTGTCCTATTGTACTAAAGTACAATAAATCATATTTATGGGCACATGTGCCCATAAATTTCTAGATGGCATTTAGAAATTCTTATTAAACATACTCTTCATTTTGGAGGTAAGGCGGCACTTCCCTAGTAGCTCAGATGGTAAAGAATCTGCCTAAAATGAGGGAGATCTGGGTTTGATCCCTGGGTTGGGAAGATCTCCTGGAGAAGGAAATGGCAATCCACTCCAGTATTCTTGCCTGGAGAATTCCATGGGCTGAGGAGTCTGGTGGGCTACAGTCCACGGGATGGCAAAGAGTTGGACATGACTGAGCAACTAACACTAACTGAAACTAAGTGTTGACCTAGAGCTATTTATTGCTTTAGGCAGTGATTAGAATGATGGGATGAATTCTGTTTATCAAAGATTGTATATAAAAAGGTATACTTTGGTGGAATCATAGTGCAGTAACAGGGGTCTAGGTTTTGAGAAGAAAGAACTATATGAATTCTAATTCTATTCATACTTTTAAGGACATGTGTAGTATGTTTTCCAGTTACAAAGCACAAAACAGAACAAAATAAAATAAAATAATTACTATTTTCTGTGTAGTTGTGAGGATAAAATTTCATATTATATCTGAGAGTTCTTTGAAAAGTGTGCTAGACACTGGCTAGGAACAGTGACAACTACATGTGTGTGAAGTCACTTCAGTCCTGTGCTACTCTTTGCAACCCCATAAACTGTAGCCCACTAGGCTCCTCTGACCATGGGATTCTCTAGGCGAGAATGCTGGAGTGGGTGGCCATTTCCTCCTACTGGGAATCTTTCTGACCCAGGGATCAAACTCATGTGTCTAATGTCTCCTGCATGGGCAGGAAGGTTCTTTACCACTAGTGCCACATGGGAAGCCTACACAGATGTCCCAAAGGTGTAGTGTTAAAGTCCTGTCTAGTGTTCCTGAGTGAAAGAAGGCTGTGATGTGCTTTATAGAAAAAATATGTGTTCAATAAGGTTTGTTCAGGCTTGAGTTATGGTGCTACTGACTGTGAATTCAATTAATATTAATTGATCGACAATATCTTAAATAACATATGTTCAAACAGAAACACACATATAACAAAGTGTAAGTGTTGATTGGTTGACAAAACTGTTGTACCTAACTTTGTAATTTTCCCTAGAAGTAAAGGCTCAATATTCGCTCATTCAGTGTTCATGGCAGCTCTATAGAATGTAACTACCATAAATAATAAGAACTGACTACATGTATTTATTAAATGGTCACTGGATACCTAGCATACTAAGACAGCTGTGAAAGATAAAACAAAGTGCCCAAAGCTATGACATAGATAAGTCTGGTTGGAGATTATCAAATAGTACACCTTGTGATAGGCTAAAGGCAAGAGAGGGAAGGAATAACCACACCAGTATATCTGGACAGAAGGACCACAGTGGACAAATATTATTACATATTATCACTGGAAAAAACAAAAAACAAAAAAACAGTTACAAGGAACTACAACACACTGCCAAGAAGTTTGAAGCCCATTATAGATACTAAAACTCTAAGGATAACAAGGACTTGAAGAAATGGTTTACAGAAGAAATGCTGAGATTAAAAAAATAGCTGAAAAATATGTGAGGAAGAAAGAGAAGAAAGAGAAGGGCAAAACTGCCTCTACATACACTGATGAAGAATGAGAAGAACATGCTGTAAAGGAAATTATTCAGATGAGTTTGGAAGGAAGCTTGATGCTTGTTTTTCCTTGTGTGTTAGTATTTGAAATAATTGAGCCTTTGGGATAATTTTCCTCTAAGCCAGCTTGAAGAAAAAGCAGACTGAACGACTTCTTAAGTTTCTTTTTATCTTGAAGGTATTTTTGCTTTTTAATATGCTTCCATAGACTGGTTCCAAATAGGAAAAGGAGTAAGTCAAGGCTGTATATTGTCACCCTGCTTATTTAACTTCTATGCAGAGTACATCATGAGAAATGCTGGACTGGAAGAAACACAAGCTGGAATCAAGATTGCCGGGAGAAATATCAATAACCTCAGATATGCAGATGACACCACTCTTATGGCAGAAAGTGAAGAGGAACTAAAAAGCCTCTTGATGAAAGTGAAAGTGGAGAGTGAAAAAGTTGGCTTAAAGCTCAACATTCAGAAAATGAAGATCATGGCATCCGGTCCCATCACTTCATGGGAAATAGATGGGGAAGCAGTGGAAACGGTGTCAGACTTTATTTTTGGGGGGCTCCAAAATCACTGCAGATGATGACTGCAGCCATGAAATTAAAAGACGCTTACTCCTTGGAAGGAAAGTTATGACCAACCTAGATAGCATATTCAAAAACAGAGACATTACTTGCCAACAAAGGTCCGTCTAGTCAATGCTATGGTTTTTCCTGTGGTCATGTATGGATGTGAGAGTTGGATTGTGAAGAAAGCTGAGCGCCGAAGAATTGATGCTTTTCAACTGTGTTGTTGGAGAAGACTCTTGAGAGTCCCTTGGACTGCAAGGAGATACAACCAGTCCATTCTGAAGAAGATCAGTCCTGGGATTTCTTTGGAAGGAATGATGCTAAAGCTGAAACTCCAGTACTTTGGCCACCTCATGCGAAGAGTTGACTCATTGGAAAAGACTCTGATGCTGGGAGGGATTGGGAGCAGGAGGAGAAGGGGACGACAGAGGATGAGATGGCTGGATGGCATCACTGACTCAATGGACATGAGTCTGAGTGAACCCTGGAAGTTGGTGATGGACAGGGAGGCCTGGCGTGCTGCGATTCATGGGGTCGCAAAGAGTCGGACACGACTGAGTAACTGAACTGAACTGAAGCTTGCAAAGTGGTGCAATATAGTGGACAATGTACTTGTCTAAGGCTCAAGGAGTTCACAACTTATTCCTAGGCTAACATTTCACAAATCTGGTCCTTGACTCAAGGACAATCAACATACCATTTAATATCTTGCATTTAGAAATTTGTAAAATCAGAGGGTGGACTATAGTGCTTGACACATAGTGGATACTCATTAAATGCTTTCTTTTGAAAGTAATGAAAATGGTATGACTGGCTAAACTGCTATACTACACAGAGGAAATTGACAAAGCTGGAAGAACTGAGATTCTCTTCCATAGATTATAGTTTTCTAGGCTTGAATTTCCAAATTATGTTTGAAACTTTTTACCTGAATACACTGTCAATGAGAGATTAGTAAAAGTTGTTTAAATGATGATGTCTTATTATCAGTTCAGTTCAGTTCAGTCGCTCAGTCATGTCCGACTCTTTACAATCCCATGGACTGCAGCACACCAGGCCTCCCTGTCCATCACCAACTCCTGGAGTTTACTCAAACTCATGCCCATTGAGTCAGATGGCATTACCGACTCAATATATTATTATGGAGAAGCTCAAAACCACTAAGTTAGAGTTTAAGAAACATTATGCCATTATCTACATGATATCGAAGGAATTTAGCTTTTCAGGAGAGAAAAAAATGTGCTTATGATCAGAAATTTATCATAAATTTGCAAATATCAATAACATACTTCTGCAATGTCTGTCAGATAAAATTAAACAATCTGACATTTTACTGTTAATTTGAAAGAGGAATTTTGCAGAAGCTATATATTTTACATTTTTTTTTTTTACCACTTTCCTTACTTATTGTAAATCATTTTGCAAATATAGTTGTTTTCTGAGTGGAATAGTTACTAGTAGTTATTCACATTTGAAATAATTTTAAAAATATATAATTTATTCAGGGACATTCATATGCAAATTAATAATAATAATAAACTAGTTGAGCAAATGGCTAACATCTCCTCCATAAAATATAAAAATTTAGAAAATATTGATTTGTGTGACAAATAGTGACAAAATATTTCTGCCCCATGCCACACTGTGCCTGACAAAATATTACTAGAAGAACTGCATAATGAACTTTCTACCTTAAATTTTATAAAGTACTAAAAATACATAAGATAAAAACAAACAAATACCTTTGGAGGTGTCTCAGATCCTGGATATTCTCTCTGATCTAATTTCTTCCAGCGATCCATTAATTTGGTCACCATAGGTGTGTTAAAATCTACCAACTGGAATCCTGTAACATTGGCTCCACCGTGTATAAATCTCTCAAGAGAAATATCCTTGAATCCCTATAAAAATCAGTATGACAGTTTATTAAGCTTAGTTAATTATTGGAGTTAATAGCTAACATTTTGGCTCCTCAATGTTAACATGAATTGATAACCAATATTATTTAAAAGTGGTGGCTTTAAACAACTGGAAGATTATGTAAATATTGACATAATAACAATTATGTCAATTTAGCTGTTAAACTCTGTCATTCAAAATCTAATGCATGACACCACATCAACACCAAAAAAGACAAAAATCACGTGATCATCTCCACAGATATAGAAAAAAAAAACATTTGACAAAATTCACCATCTACTCATGATAAATATTCCCATCAAAGTGGATATAATGGAAACATATATCAATATAATAAAAGCTATTTGTGACAAACCCACAGTCAACATAATATTCAATGGTGAAAAGCTGAAAGCCTTCTCGCTAAAATTTGGAATAAAACAAAGATGCCCACTGTCACCTCTTCTATTCAACATACTTTTGAAAGTCCTAGCCACAGCAATTAGACAAGAAAAAGAAACAAAATTTTATTCAAATTGATAGGGAAAAGGTAAAGTTGTTATTATCTGCAGATGACATGATATTATATATAGAAAACTCTAAAGATTCCACAGAAAAACTACTAGAACTGATAAAAAATTTAGCATGGTAATAGGATACAAGATTAACATACAGAAATCTGCTGAATTTTTAACACTAATAATACATATCAGAAAGTGAATGTAAAACAATTATTAGATACATCAAAAAAACTTAAAATACCTAGGCATAAACTTCACCACAGAGGTGAAAGACTTAAATGCTAAGATCTATAAAACAATGATAAAGGAAACTGAAGATGATTCAAAGAAATAGAAAAATAACCCATGCCTTTAGATTGGAAGAGTTAATACTATTAAAATGGCCAACTACCTAAAGTAATATACAGATTTAATGAGATCCTTATCAAATAACCATGACATTTTTCACAGAACTAGAATGAATAATCCTAAAATTTATATGGAGCCATAAAAGACCCAGAATTAAAAAGCAATCTTGAAGAAAAAGAACAATGGTGGAGGCCTAACTGAATCATACTTCAGATAGTAATATAAAGCTACAGTAATCAAAACAGCATGATCTTGGCACAAAAACAGACATATGGGTTAATGGAACAGAATAGAGAACCCAGAAAAAATCCAACACAACCTACAGTCAGTTAATCTTCAATGAGGGAGGCAAGACTACATAATGGAGAAAAGGAAGTCAATCTCTTTAGCAAGTGGTTTGGGAAAGCTGGACAGCTGCATATAAATCAATGACATAAGAACATGTCCTCACACCATACATAAATATAAACTCAGAATGGCTTAAAGATTTAAATACAAGACCTGATGCCATATAACTCCCAGAAGAAAACATAGGCAAAACCATCTCTGACATAAATTGAGCACTATTCCCTTGGTCAGCTTCCCAAAGCCAAAAAAATAAAAGCAAAGATAAACAAATTGGAACTAATCAAATTTAAAAACTTTTGAGCAGCAAAGGAAATCATGAACAAAATAAAAAGGCAACCTACAGGGTGGAAGAAAATATTTGCAAATGATGTGACTGAGAAGGACTTAATACAAGTGCTCATACAGCTTAATATCATAAAGACAAACAACCCAATCAAAAAAAAAATGGGCAGAAGAATTATATTGACATTTTTCCAAAGAAGACATTCAGATGGTCAAAAAGCACATGAAAAATGCTCAACATTGCTTATCATTAGAGAAATGCAAATCAAAATCACAATGAGGGATCACCTCACACAAGTCAAAATAGACATCTTCAAAAACTCTACAAATAATAAATGCTGGTAAGGATGTGGAGGAAAGGGAGCCCTCTGACACTGTTTGATGGCAATGTAAATTGGTATAACCACTACCGAGAACAGTATGGCAGTTCCTTAAAAAACTAAAAATAGAGTTGCCATATGATTCAGCAGTTCTACTCTTGGGCATGTATCTGGAGAAAATTCTAATTTGAGAAGACATCTGCACACCAGTGTTCGTGGTAGCACTATTTACAATAGCCAAGACATGGAAACAACCTAAATGTTCATCAACAAATGAGTGAATAAAGAAGATATGGCATATACACATTATGAAATATTGCTCAACCCTAATATAATGAATGCATGCAGCAACATGGATGGGCCTAGAGATTATCATATTAAATGAATTGTCAGACAGAGAAGGACAAATATCATATGATATCACTTGTATGTGGAATTAGAATAAAATAATACAAATTAGTTCATTTACAAAACAGACTTAACAGACACAGGAAGCAAATTTCTGTTTATTAAAGGGGGAGAGGTGGAAAGGATAAATTAAGAATTTGGGATTAACAAATATATACTACTACATACAAAATAGATAAACAATATGCAAAGGAATCCCAGGGCTGATCTTCTTCAGAATGGATTGGTTGGATCTTCTTGCAGTCCAACGGACTCTCAAGAGTCTTCTCCAACAACACAGTTCAAAAGCATCAATTCTTCAGCACTCAGCCTTCTTCACAGTCCAACTCTCACATCCATACATAACCACTGGAGAAACCATAGCCTTGACTAGACGGACCTTTGTTGGCAAAGTAATGTCTCTGCTTTTCAATATGCTATCTAGGTTGGACATAACTTTCCTTCCAAGGAGTAAGCGTCTTTTAATTTCATGGCTGCAGTCACCATCTGCAGTGATTTTGGAGCCCCCCAAAATAAAGTCTGCCACTGTTTCCACTGTTTCCCCATCTATTTCCCATGAAGTGATGGGACTGGATGCCATGATCTTCATTTTCTGAATGTTGAGCTTTAAGCCAACTTTTTCACTCTCCACTTTCACTTTCATCAAGAGGCTTTTGAGTTCCTCTTCACTTTCTGCCATAAGGGTGGTGTCATCTGCATATCTGAGGTTATTGATATTTCTCCCGGCAGCACCAAAGAATTGATGCTTTCGAACTGTGGTGTTGAGAAGACTCTTGAGAGTCCCTTGGACTGCAAGGAGTTACAACCAGCCCATTCTGAAGAAGATCAGCCCTGGGATTTCTTTGGAGGGAATGATGCTAAAGCTGAAACTCCAGTACTTTGGCCACCTCATGCGAAGAGTTGACTCATTGGAAAAGACTCTGATGCTGAGAAGGATTGGGGGCAGGAGGAGAAGGGGATGACAGAGGATGAGATGGCTGGATGGCATCATTGACTTGATGGAAGTGAGTCTGAGTGAACTCCGGGAGTTGGTGATGGACAGGGAGGCCTGGTGTGCTGAGATTCATGGAGTTGCAAAGAGTGGGACACGACTGAGCAACTGAACTGAACTGAACATATATAATAGGGAACTACATTCAATATTTTTTAATAATCTATAATGGAAAATAATCTGAAAAAGAATATATACATAAATACATATATACACACACACATGAGTATGTGTATAACTGAATAACTTTTCTCTACATCTGAAACTAATGCATTACAAATCAAGTATATTTCAATTAAAAAATATAACACATGAGAAAAAGATATAAATGTTTCTAGTTTAGTTCAACTGAATTTAACAAGTATCAGTATTTCTGAAATGCCTCTGAGTGCCTTTTATGAAGCATGGAGGAGGATTCAGGAGATGAATGAAATGCATCAAATATAAGACACCTAAGCAGATACGTGTCTTATGTGAAAATGTGTCTTATATTAAGATTTTATGGTACTCTGAGTCTGTGATGTGTAACACTTCACGGAGGTTCAGCTTAGTTACAAAGTGGTTTAAAAGAAGATAGAGATAGTACTTTAAGACAAAGAGGGTGAAAGCTTTGATTATATCAGTCACTACAGTCCTCATAGTTCTGGGAAATGGCAGTGGATAAGAGAGCAATAAGCCATTTATGTGTGGTAGGGAAAAATACAAGTCCCAGCAGGTGGAGTGAGGAAGGTGGACAGGAAGGTGTCACCTCATTTGGTTCAGAGGAAGTTAACTAAGTTAAACAAATTCTGGAAAAAAGTTATTTATTTTCTAGCTATATCTTTCTCTCATCTATCTGTTTATCACTCATTTCTCTCTCTCTCTATCTTTTATATATGTATTCCATACCTGGCTCTATTTTTCCATTAGAAATTTGAGGTAACTTATCACAACACACACCCAATTTTGTAAACAAACAATTGTAGGAAAAATACAAAAAGTATACTACAAAAGTGAATTATTATAACCAAAGATATTAACTCAGGCAAAAGTAAACCACACACCCACAGAGTTTGAAGCATCTGCACTTGCTTTCCTGTTTGTCCCCTTTAGGTATTTAGGAAATCTTTTTTTAAATGTGAATTTGATTCAGTAGTCTTGAGAAAAAGTTTATCTTTTTCCTTTTTTGGTCAACATAAATTATGCAGCAGTGACCCTACAGTTATAGTAGAAATCAAGGAGAAGAGGAAGACCTAGTGTTACTTATCCTGTTGCATGTGTCTCAGCCATGATTTTGGAAACTTCTCTGTTTTTTTATTTTAATAACAAAGAGGAATTTCTTACTAGCCAATATATACATGTTACTGTCTGGTTACTGGCAACTAAGGGACAATGAAAGACCCAGAGTGTGTATTCATAGTTAATATTAATGCTGGGCTGATTATGTATCAGGCATTGTGGTAAGCACATTCCACTGATTATCAATCTAATTCTCACAACAAACTTATGAGATATATCCTATCTTACAAATAAGGAAGCCACATGTCAGTGGGTTAAAGCAAAACTATTCAAGATCTCCCAGCAAATACATATTAGAACCAAAAGATTCTCAACTTTGCCTTTTAAAAATTATGCTCTTGTGTATTTTTTTTTTCATTTTTTTAAGTTCTTTAAAAAATTTTTTCCTTTATTTTATTTTTTTAACTTTACAATATTGTATTGGTTTTGCCATATATCAACATGAATCCGCCACAGGTATACACATATTTTTACACAAATATGTGTTTTCCCTTGAAGATATAGGGCTTCCCTTGTGGCTCAGCTGGTAAAGAATCCGCCTGCAATGTGGGAGACCTGGGTTCGATCCCTGGGTTGTGAAGATCCCCTGGAGAAGGGAATGGCTACCCACTCCAGTATTCTGGCCTGGAGAATTCCATGGACTGTAAAGAGTTGGGCACGACTGAGTAACTTTCACTTTCACTTTTCATGTGTTTTCAATTTTGATATTTATCATAATATTCCTAGGAGAGGCAGGGAGATACTGTAGAAAGCAATCCAGGCTCTGACTCCCATTTCTGTAACTTTCTAGCCTTAGGTTTCCCACATGCAAAATAAGAATGATAATGCTAATACAGCTAGCACATGTGGTTTGAGTTTAGTAAATAATGGCTATTGTTAATTAATTAAGTCAATAAATATTATTTCATGTCAATTATATGCTAGCTGATTTGACAGTTCATCAGTAATATTCTCATTTTACTGGGAAGAAAAATAGACACCAGAAATCAAATATATGATTTTGAAACTGGAAAAACACTATCAATCTCTAGCTAGTTAAATGTCAGTTGAACATTTGTTCATAAAGAAGAAGATAGGGCAGACCCAGAGATAGGCAAATAATTTCAATTTTCCAAAAGCTACAGTGATTCAACTATTGCATTAGTTGCTAACTGATAACATTATTATTTTATTTTAGGGGTTGGTGAAATAGAGTACCTGCCAAGTTTTTTTTTTTTTTTGATAGAGTTTTCCCACAGGTACAATACATACAGGCGAAGCTGCAGCCTTCAGAAAAATCATGTGATGTAAAGCCTGACTGATAAATAATAGTTTACATTTCTCTGATTCCATTCTGTTGTTCTGCTGAAGGTAAAGGAAAAAAGATTACCACATCTGATTATAAGCTTCTTTTAGATATAATCTAAAGAATAGTAGGTGACTCAGTTAACTTTAGCTGTGTCTATTTGAGTATAGGCAATATTTTTTCTTTCATATTTTAAACTAATTTCATATAGAAGATCGATAGGCTATAGACTGGAAAGCAGTTTTCATGGAAGGTTACTTTGATGACTAAGTAAGTTTTAGTTTTTAAGGACATGATATTGTGGAACTGTGGAACAAACAGTTTCCAGCACAAACTGTGGAAAATTCTTCAATAGATTGGAATACCAGACCACCTTACCTGCTTCTTGAGAAATCTGTATGCAGGTCTAGAAGCAACAGTTAGAACTGGACATGGAACAACAGGCGGGTTCAAAATTGGGAAAGGAGTACATCAAGGCTGTATATTGTCACCCTGCTTATTTAACTTATATACAGAGTACATAATGAGAAATGCTGGACTGGATGAAGGACAAGCTGGAATCAAGATTGCTGGGAGAAATATCTATAACCTCAGATATGCAAATGACACCACCCTTATGGCAGAAAGTGAAGAAGAACTAAAGAGCCTCTTGATGAATGTGAAAGAGGAGAGTGAAAATCTGGCTTTAAACTCAGTATTCAAAAGACAAAGATCATGGTATCCGATCCATCACTTCATGGCAAATAGATGGGGAAACAATGGAAACTGAGAGAATTTATTTTGGGGGACTCCAAAATCACTGCAGATGGTGACTGCAGCCAGTGATGAAATGAAAAGATTCTCGCTCCTTGGAAGAAAAGCTATGACCAACCTAGACAGCATGTTAAAAAGTAGAGACATTACTTTGCCAACAGAGGTCCATGTAGTCAAAGCTACAGTTTTTCAGTAGTTGTGTATGGATGTGAGAGTTGGAGTATAAATAAAGCTGAACTCTGAAGAACTGATGCTTTTGAATTGTGGTGTTGAAGAAGACTCTTGAGAATTCCTTTGACTGCAAGGAAATCCAACCAGTCAATCCTAAAGGAAATCAATCCTGAATATTCTTTGGAAGGACTGATACTGAATCGCCAATACTTTGGCCACCTGATGTGAAAAACTGACTTATTTGAAAAGACCCTGATGCTGGGAAAGATTGAAGGCGGGAGGACAAGGAGACGACAGAGGATAAGATGGTTTGATGGCATAACCAACTCTATGGACATGAATTTGAGCAAGCTTCGGGTATTGGTGATGGACAGGGAAGCCTGGCGTGCTGCAGTCCATGGGTTCAGAAAGAGTAGGACATGACTGAGCTACTTAACCAAACTGAACTGACTGTGGAACTGAAAGTGTGGAAAACATTGTAATAAAAGCATCTCTACAGTCCTAGAGCAGTGAAGGGAGAGGTGGTCAGTGGTTAAATAACTAAGTAAATAATGTCCCAGAGGGCAAAGGGGAGACCAGTGAGAGAGTTTCTGCTTATTGAAATGGGCTACTGAACAACATCTGCATTTCACAATAGTTAATGGCATCCTAAGAAAATATTAATTTCCAACTTGGCTGTCCTTTTAATTTTCATTTAGAGTTGATACATACTCTGGGAAGAAGAGGGAAAGTGAAATTAATAAATTAGAGAACTTCAGATATCCTAATGATTACTGATGTAAATCTACAGGTTCATCATATCATATGTGTTTAATAAATACTTATTTTATATTT
The DNA here is from genome assembly GCF_032452875.1 of Bos javanicus. NCBI lineage: Eukaryota > Metazoa > Chordata > Mammalia > Artiodactyla > Bovidae > Bos > Bos javanicus. Next base: position 1,914,975 of record NC_083882.1, read on the forward strand.
TTCTAATTAAGAAAGAATTTCTGCCATCTTGTATTTCAGGTTCACAGGTTGACTAAATCATACTGAGACAGCTCATGTACACTTAAAAGAAAGAGTGTCAAATAGAATGGGAGAAATTCCCTTTTAACACATTTTAAATGTTAGGTTAAAAATTGACTTGGGAGGGTGGTCCCAATATGGTGGAGGAATAGGACAGGGAGACCACTGTACCCCACAAATTCATCAAAAGGTTACTTGGATGCTGAGCAACTTCCACAAAACAACGTCTGCCCAGAAAGGCAGCCCATTCTCTTCAAAAGGAGGTAGGACCAAATAGAAAAGACAAAAAGAGTGACAAAAGAGTTAGGGATGGAGACCCATCCTGGGGAGGGAGTCATGAAGGAGCAGTTTCCAAACAGCAGGAAACCCTCGCACTGGCAGATCTGTGGGGAGTTTTGGAATCTCAAAGAGCAACATAACTGGGTGGAAAAAGAAAAAAAAAAAACCCCACAAAATAGGTGCCTAACCACAACTCCCAGCAGAGAAGTAGCCCAGATGCTTGCATCAGCCACTGGAGGCTGGACAGGGAGCAAAGGCTGCATGCTTAGGGTAAGGACAAGGCCTGAATGCCCTGAGGAGAATCTGAGGGAGCTAACGTGAGACAGCAGCCCAAACCATGGGATAGCCAGAGAGAGAGAGAGAGAGAACTTTCCTGTGAAATGCTCTAACTTAATGCACAGCCTGGCCCACTCACAGAGCAAAGGATTGAGTGATCACCAAAGGAGAGCTAGCCAGTTGCATACAATCCCCTCCCCGCCAGAGGCAGAGAGGCAGGCAGGCGACAGCCAGAGCCAGAAGGCAAGGAGCTACTCCAATCTCGGCCTCAGAGACCAGCATCCTCCACCAAACTTTGAGCAGGCCCCCAGCTGCTAACCACGTCTTCCTGGGATCCCGGATGGTTGACATCTGCCAGGAGTGTCATGGCCTGAGATAAGCTTCCCAGAGGAGACACATGGCACACCCGAGACCAGAGAGGTGATTAAGATGCATGGCCCAACTGGGACAGTGTGCTCTTCAAGCACCTGATCGCCTGAGCTGCTCAGACCTGGGAAGGGCACAAAACGCATGCCCAACAGAGTTTGTGCCCTTGTGGAGTACCTGAGAACCTGAACCCAAGTGGCTTAGACCCGAGAAGTGCATGAAACCCCAGGGCCCGCTTTGAAGAGTGCCCTGCAGAGCACCCTGCAGCCTACGCAGTGTAGAACCAGAAAGCACCTGCCGTGAGATTGGGCAAACCCAGTGTGGTCCATACATTGTGAGCACTCCCGACACACACCAGTGATATTTGTTTGCAGGGTTCCTCCAGCCTCAAAACACAACTGAACAAGTGAGCATAAATAAATGACCACTTTTGCCCCCTTGTGTCAGGGCGGAAATTAGACATGGAAGAGACTTTCAAATAGAGGAAGCCAAAATAAACAAAGAAGGGCAAACCACTCTGGAAGTGACAGGTACAACAGATTAAAACCCTGCAGTTAGCATTGACTAAGCATTGGAGGGGGCCTACAGACCTTGAGAAGAAGTACAAGCTGGAACAAGGAACTATCTGAAACTGAAATGACCCTACACTGCCCTTGAAAGCTCCAGAGAAATTCCTAGATATATTTTACTATTATCACTTTTTAAAAAAATTTTATTTTTAAACTTTACATAATTGTATTAGTTTTGCCAAATATCAAAATGAATCCACCACAGGTATACATGTGTTCCCCATCCTGAACCCTCCTCCCTCCTCCCTCCTCCCTCCCCATACCCTCCCTCTGGGTCGTCCCAGTGCACTAGCCCCAAGCATCCAGTATCGTGCATCGAACCTGGACTGGCATCTTGTTTCATACATGATATTTTACATGTTTCAATGCCATTCTTCCAAATCTTCCCACCCTCTCCCTCTCCCACAGAGTCCATAAGACTGTTCTATACATCAGTGTCTCTTTTGCTGTCTCGTACACAGGGTTATTGTTACCATCTTTCTAAATTTTTTAAATTTTAAGTTCTTTAATTTTGTTTTATAGCCTACTATTACCTTGCCAAAAAAGACCCTATTTTTAAAGCAAATTTCATATGCATATTTTAAAATAATTTTTCTAATTGATTTTGCTTTGAATTTTTAATATTGTATGTTTGAGAGTCTAACTTCTACTCTAGATTTTTAATCTTTTTTTTTTTTGGTATTTGTTACCAATTTTGTACCTTTAAGAATCTAATCTTCAGTATCCATGTTTACTTCAGTTCAGTTCAGTTCAGTTGCTCAGTCGTGTCTGACTCTTTGTGACCCCATGAACTGCAGCACTCCAGGCCTCCCTGTCCATCACCAACTGCTGGAGTCTACCCAAACCCATGTCCATTGAATTGGTAATGCCATCCAACCATCTCATCCTGTCACCCCCTTCTCCTGCCCTCAATCTTCCCCAGCATCAGGGTCTTCTCAAATGAGTCAGCTCTTTGCATCAGGTGGCCAAAGTATTGGAGTTTCAGGTTCAACATCTGTCCTTCCAGTGAATACCCAGGACTGATCTTTAGGATGGACTGGTTGGATCTGCTTGAAGTCCAAGGGACTTCCAAGAGTCTTTTCCAACACCACAGTTCAAAAGCATCAATTCTTCGGTGCTCAGCTTTCTTTATAGTCCAACCTCACATCCATACAAGACTACTGGAAAAACCATAACCTTGATTAGACAGACCTTTGTTGACAAAGTAATGTCTCTGCTTTATAATATGCTGTCTAAGTTGGACATAACTTTCATTCCAAGGAGTAGTTCAGTTCAGTTCAGTACAGTTGCTTAGTCGTGTCCGACTCTTTGAGACCCCATGAACGACAGCATGCCAGGCCTCCCTGTCCATCACCAACTTCCGGGGTTCACTCAGACTCATGTCCATTGAGTCAGTGATGCCATCCAGCCATCTCATCCTCTGTCATCCCCTTCTCCTCCTGCCCCCAATCCCTCCCAGAATCAGGGTCTTTTCCAATGAGTCAACTCTTCACATGAGGTGGCCAAAGTATTGGAGCTTCAGCCTCAGCATCAGTCCTTCCAAAGAACATCCAGGACTGACCTCCTTTAGGATGGACAGGTTGGATCTCTTGCAGTCCAAGGGACTCGCAAGAGTCTTCTCCAGCACCACAGTTCAAAAGCATCAATTCTTCAGTGCTCAGCTTTCTTCACAGTCCAACTCTCACATTCATACATGACCACGGGAAAAACCATAGCCTTGACTAGAAGGAATAAGCATCTTTTAATTTCATGGCTGCAATCACCATCTACAGTGATTTTGGAGCCACCCAAAAATAAAGTCAGCCACTGTTTCCCCATCTATTTGCCATGAACTGATGGCACCGGATGCCATGATCTTAGTTTTCTGAATGCTGAGCTTTAAGCCAATTTTTCACTCTCCTCTTTCATGTTTACTTAGGGTTGTGATTACTGGCTTGATTGCTTTCTCCCCTTTCGACTCTCCCTTTTATCCCCCAGGTCACCTTTATCTCCTCCCTCCCCCTTCTCGTCTCTACTTAACTCTTTGAAACTCTCTGGGTATTCCTGGCTGTGGAGAACACTTAAGGAACTGATTACCTAGATTGGTCTCTCCCATTTTGACTCCCCCTCTTCTCCTCCTGGTCACGTCTATCTCCCTCCTCCCTCTTCTCTTCTCCATGTAACTCTGTGAATTTCTCTGGGTGGGCCAGAGTCTGGAGAGTCTTTTCACCATTAACCTATATGTTTTATCATCTGTGCTGTATGGATGGAGAAGACTTGATGCTACTGTAAGAATAAGACTGAAAGCCAGAGCAGGAGGCTTAAATCCAAAACTTGAGAACACCAGAGAACTCCTGATTCCAGGGAACATTAATAGACAAAAGCTCATAAAAGCCTCTGTATCTACACTGAAATCAAGCACCACCCAAGAGCCAACAACTTCCAGAGCAAGATTTACCTGCTTATTCTTCAACAATGCAGGGAAACAGCTCTGAGCATTAAAATATAGGTTGCTCAAAGACATGCAAAAACCCTAGACTCCCCAAAACTCACTACTGGACAGTTCATTGCACTCCAGAGAGAAGAGATCCAGCTCCACCCACCAGAACACAGACGCAAACTCCCCTAAGCAGGAAACAAGCCACTAGTCCAACCCCACCCCCAGGGAGCAGGCTCCACAATAAAGAGGAACCACAAAATTCCAGCACACAGAAAGGCCACCCCTAAAACAGCAATCTAAACAAAAAGAAAGAAAGGAAATACTTAGCAGGTAAAGGAACATGATAAATACCCACCAAACCAAACAAAAAAGGAGGAGATAGGGAGTCTGTCTGAAAAATAATTCAGAATAATGATAGTAAAGATGCTCCAAAATCTTGAAAACAAAATAAATAGACCAGAGACAAGGATTGAGAAGATGTAAGAAATGTTTAACAAGGACCTAGAAGAAATAAAAAAGAGTTAATCAATAACGAATAATGCAGTAACTGAGATCAAAAGCACTCTGGAGGGAAGCAACAGTAGAATAACTGAGGCAGAAGATAGGATAAGTGAGGTGGAAGATAGAATGGTGGAAATAAATGAAGCAAGAAGAAAAAAGAAATAAAAGAAATGAGGACAACTTCAGAGATGTCTGGGACAATGTTAAATGCCCCAACATTTGAATCATAGGAGCCCCAGAAGAAGAAGAAAAAAAGAAAGGGCATGAGAAAATACTTGAGGAGATAATAGTTGAAAACTTTCCTAAAATGGGGAAGGAAATAGCCACCTAAGTCCAAGAAACCCAGAGAGTCCCAAATAGGATAAACCTAAGGCAAAACACCCCAAGACACATATTAATCAAATTAACGAAGATCAAACACAAGAACAAATATTAAAAGCAGCAAGGGAAAAGCAACAAATTAAGCACATGGGATCCCCATAAGGATAACAGCTGTTCTTTCAATAGAAACTCTTCAGGCCAGAGGGGAACGGCAGGACATACTTAAAATGATGAAAGAGAAAAACCTACAACCCAGATTACTGTACCCAGCAAGGATCTCATTCAAGTATGAAGAGGAAAGCAAAAGCTTTACAGACAAGCAAAAGCTGAGAGAATTCAGCACCACCAAACCAGCTCTTCAACGAACGCTAACGGATCTGCTCGAGACAGGAAACACAGAAAAAGTTTTTAAACTCGAACCCAAAACAACAAAGTAAATGGCAATGGGATCATACTTATCAATAATTACCTTAAATGTAAATGGGTTGAATATCCCAACCAAAAAAACAAAGACTGGCTGAACAGATACAAAAACAAGACCTCTATATATGCTGTCTACAAGAGATCCACCTTAAATCAAGGGACACATACAGACTGAAAGTGAAGGGCTGGAAAAGATATTTCATGCAAATGGAGACCAAAAGAAAGCAAAAGTAACAATACTCATATCAGATAAAATACTCTTTGAAATAAAGATAGTGATAAGAGACAAAGAAGGACACTATAAAATAATCAAAGGATCAATCCAAGAAGACATAGCAATTATAACATATATGCACCCAACATAGGAGCATCTCATTGCATAAGGCAAATGCTAACAGGTATGAAAGGGTAAATTAATAGCAACACAATAATAGTGGGACACTTTAATACCCCACTCACAGCTATGGATAGATCAAACAAACAGAAAATTAGCAAGGAAACACAAACTTTAAATGATGCAACGGACCAGTTAGCCCTAATTGATATCTATAGAATATTTCAACCCAAAACAATGAATTTCACCTTTTTCTCAAGTGCACATGGAACATTCTTCAGGATAAATCACATCCTGTTCCATTAATCTAGTCTTGGTAAATTCAAAAAACTTGAAATCATTTCAAGCATCTCCTGCAATGTGGGAGACCCCAGTTCGATTTCTGGGTTGGGAAGACCCCCTGGAGAAGGGAAAGGCTACCTACCCCAGTACTCTGTCCTGGAGAATTCCAAGGACTGTATAGTCCATGGGAATGCAAAGAGTCGGACATGACTGAGCGACTTTAAATGTAAAATGTAATGCAAGCATTTTTTTTCTGATCATAGTGTGGTAAGATTAGATGTCAATTACAGGAAGAAAACTATTAAAATATAAACATATGGAGGCTAAACAACCTGCTTCTGAATAACCAACAAATCACAGAAAAAATTAAAAGAGAGATCAAAATATGCCACAAATGAAAATGAAAACATGACTACCCAAAATCTATGGGTTTCATTAAAAGCAGTACTAAAGGGAAGGTTCATAGCAATACAAGCTTACCTCAAGAAACAAGAGCAAAATCAAATAAATAACCTAACTTTACACCTAAAGCAACTAGAAAAAGAAGAAATGAAGAACCTGAGGGTTAGTAGAAGGAAAGAAATCATGAAAGTTAGGACAGAAATAAATGAAAAAGACTGGTGTGAAATGGTACCTCATAGTGGTTTTGATTTGCATTTCTCTGATAATGAGTGATGTTGAGCATCTTTTCATGTGTTTGTTAGCCATCTGTATGTCTTTTTTGGAGAAATGTCTATTTAGTTCTTTGGCCCATTTTTTGATTGGGTCGTTTATTTTTCTGGAATTGAGCTGTAGGAGTTGCTTGTATATTTTTGAGATTAGTTGTTTGTCGGTTGCTTCATTTGCTATTATTTTCTCCCATTCTGAAGGCTGTCTTTTCACCTTGCTAATAGTTTCCTTTGATGTGCAGAAGCTTTTAAGGTTAATTAGGTCCCATTTGTTTATTTTTGCTTTTATTTCCAATATTCTGGGAGGTGGGTCATAGAGGATCCTGCTGTGATGTATGTCGGAGAGTGTTTTGCCTATGTTCTCCTCTAGGAGTTTTATAGTTTCTGGTCTTACGTTGAGATCTTTAATCCATTTTGAGTTTATTTTTGTGTATGGTGTTAGAAAGTGGTCCAGTTTCATTCTTTTACAAGTGGTTGACCAGATTTCCCAGCACCACTTGTTAAAGAGATTGTCTTTAATCCATTGTATATTCTTGCCTCCTTTGTCGAAGATAAGGTGTCCATATGTGCGTGGATTTATCTCTGGGCTTTCTATTTTATTCCATTGATCAATATTTCTGTCTTTGTGCCAGTACCATACTGTCTTGATAACTGTGGCTTTGTAGTAGAGCCTGCGGATTCATTTTGATATTTGGCAAAACTAATACAATTATGTAAAGTTTAAAAATAAAATAAAATTGGAAGAAAAAAAAAAAAAAGAATTACAAAATAGCAAAAAAAAAAAAAAAAAAAAGAAATAAATGAAAAAGAAACAGAGGAGACTCTATCAAAAATCAACAAACTAAAAGCTGGTTCTTAGAGAAGATAAATAAAATAGACAAACCATTAGCCAGACTCATTAAGAAAAAAAAGGGAGAAGAATCAAATCAACAAATTTAGAAATGAAGAAATTAAGGAAACAATTCCATTCACCACTGTGATGAAAAGAATAAAATACTTAGGAATAAATCTACCTAAAGAAACAAAAGACCTATACATAGAAAACTGTAAAATACTGATGAAAGAAATCAAAGAGGACACAAATAGATGGAGAAATATATCATATTCATGGATCGGAAGAATCAATATAGTGAAAATAAATATAATACCCAAAGCAATCTACAGATTCAATACAATCCCTGTCAAGCTACCAACAGTCTCTTTCAGAGAACTAGAAGAAATACTTTCACAATTTATATGGAAATAGAAAAAAATCTCAAATAACCATAGCAAACTTGAGAAAGAAGAATGAAACTGGAGGAATCAACCTTCCTGACTTCAGACTATACTACAAAGTCATCAAGACACTATGGTACTGGCATAAAGACAGAAATATAGATCAATGCAACAAAATAGAAAGCCCAGAGATAAACCCACACACCTATGCACACCTTATCTTTGACAAAGGAGGCAAAAATATACAATGGAGAAAAGACAGTCTCTCTAACAAGTGGTGTTGGGAAAACTGGTCAACCACCTATAAAAGAATGAAACTAGTTTGCATTCCCACCAACAGTGTAAGAGAGTTCCCTTTTCTCCACACCCTCTCCAGCATTTATTGCTTATAGTCTTTTGGATCGCAGCCATTCTGACTGGCGTGAAATTGTACCTCATTGTGGTTTTGATTTGCATTTCTCTGATAATGAGTGATGTTGAGCATCTTTTCATGTGTTTGTTAGCCATCTGTATGTCTTCTTTGGAGAAGTGTCTATTTAGTTCTTTGGCCCATTTGAATCAGTTCTAATGAGATGGATGAAACTGGAACCTATTATACAGAGTGAAGTAAGCCAGAAAGAAAAACACCAATACAGTATACTAACACATATATATGGAATTTAGAAAGATGGTAACAATAACCCTGTGTACGAGACAGCAAAAGAGACACTGATGTATAGATCAGTCTTATGGACTCTGTGGAAGAGGGAGAAGGTGGGGAGATTTGGGAGAATGGCATTGAAACATGTATAATATTACGTATGAAACGAGTCGCCAGTCCAGGTTCGATGCACGATACTGGATGCTTGGGGCTGGTGCACTGGGATGAGGGAGGGTATGGGGAGGGAGGAGGGAGGAGGGTTCAGGATGGGGAACACAGGTATACCTGTGGTGGATTCATTTCGATATTTGGCAAAACTAATACAATATTGTAAAGTTAAAAAAAAAAAAAAGAATGAAACTAGAACACTTTCTAACACCATAGACAAAAATAAAATGGATTAAAGATCTAAACATAAGGCCAGAAACTATAAAACTCCTAGAGGAAAACATAGGCAAAACACACTTTGACATAACTCAGGGTAATGGAAATAAAAGCAAAAATAAACAATTGGGACCTAAATAAACTTAAAGAACTTAAAAGCTTTTGCACAACGAAGGAAACTATAAGCAAGGTGAAAAGACAGCCTTCAGAATTGGAGAAAATAATAGCAAAAGAAACAACTGATAAAGAATTAATCTCAAAAATATACAAGCAGCTCAATATCAGAAAACAAATAAAAAAAATGTGCCAAATAACTAAACAGACATTTATCCAAAGAAGACATACTGATGATTAACAAACACATGGAAAGATGCTCAACATCACACATTATCAGTTCGGTTCAGTTGCTCAGTCATGTCCGACTCTTTGCTACCCCATGGACTGCAGCATGCCAGGCTTTCTGTTCATCACCAACTCCTGGAGTTTACTCAAACTCATGTCTATTGAGTCAGTGATGCCATCCAACCACCTCATCCTCTGTCATCCCCTTCTCCTCCCACCTTCAATCTTTCCAAGCATCAGGGTCTTTTCAAATGAGTCAGCTCTTTGAATCAGGTGGCCAAATATTGAAGTTTCAGCTTCAACATCAGTCCTAACAATGAATATCCAGGACTGATTTCCTTTAGGATGGACTGGTTGGATCTCCTTGCAGTCCAAGGAACTCTCAAGAGTCTTCTCCAACATCAGAGTTCTAAAGCATCAATTTTTAAGTGCTCAACTTTCTTTATAGTCCAACTCTCTCATCCACAGGTGACTACTGGAAAAACCATAACCTTGATTAGATGGACCTTTGTTGGCAAAGTAACATCTCTGTTTTATAATATGCTCTCTACTTTGGTCATAACTTTTCTCCCAAGGAGTAAGCATCTTTTAATTTCATGGCTGCAGTCACCATCTGCAGTGATTTTGGAGCCCCCCAAATAAAGTCTGCCACTGTTTCCACTGTTTCTCCATTATTTTCCATGAAGTGATGGGACCGGATGCCATGATCTTTGTTTTCTGAGTTTTGAGCTTTAAGCCAACTTTTTCACTCTCCTCTTCTACTTTCATCAAGAGGTTCTTTAGTTCTTCTTCACTTTCTGCCATAAGAGTGGCCATAAAAACCACAATGAGGTACCATCTCACACTAGTCAGAATGGCTGCCACCAAACATCTGCAAATAATAAATGCTGGACAGGGTGAGGAGAAAAGGGAACCCTCTTACACTGTTGGTGGGAATGCAAACTAGTACAGCCACTATGGAGAACAGTGTGGAGATTCCTCAAAAAAACTGGAAATAGAGCTTCCATACAACCCAGAAATCCCACTGCTGGGCATACACACTGAAGAAACCAGAATTGCAAGAGACATGTGTACCCCAGTGTTCATCGCAGTACTGTTTACAATAGCTAGGACATGGAAGCAATCTAGATGTTCATTGGCAGACGAATTGATAAGAAAATTGTGGTACATACACACAATGGAATATTACTAGCTATTAAAAAATGCATTTGAATCAGTTCTAATGAGGTGGATGAAAACTGGAGCCTATCATACAGAGTGAAGTAAGTCAGAAAGAAAAACACCAATACAGTATATTGATGTATATTTATGGAATTTAGAAAGATGGTAACGATGACCCTATATGCAAGACAGCAAAAGAGACACAGATACAAAGAACCAACTTTTTGACTCTGTGGTCACCCACAGGTGAGGGTGAGATTATTTGAGAGAATGGCATTGAAACATGTGTATTACCATATGTGAAATAGATCACCAGTCCAAGCTTGATGCAGGAAACAGGGCTCTCAGGGATGATGCACTGGGACAACCCTGAGGGATGGGATATGGAGGGAGGTTGGAGTGGGGTTCGAGATGGGGGACACATGTACACCCATGGCTGATTTATGTGAATGTATGGCAAAAACCACTACAATATTGTAAAGTAACTAACCTCCAGTTAAAATACATAAACTAAAAATTGGCTTAAAGTATGAAGTTTTGATGATCAAATAATAGACAGATGGTGGAGTCAGATGTACTTAATGTAAAGAAGTTGAAAAATATGGGAAGCACAAAGAAAAAAATAATGTCTTCAAATTCATGGACTCTAACTGGGGTCACTGCACTTGAGCATCAACAAGCTAGACTTAAAGTTTTGAAAATAGAATTTTAGTTTTTATTCTTGCTAACCAGATACCTAAATGTGTATGTCACTTTCCTCTCTGCGTGTTAGTTTTCTTACATTTTTATTGGAATATAATTGCTTTACAATGTGTGTTAGTTTCTGCTGTACAATGAAGTGAATCAGCCATATCACCCATCTAAGTCTTTCACAGACACTGAGCTCAGCTTTCTGTGCCTTATAGTAGCTTCCCAGTCGCCATCTATCTTATAGAAGTTAGCATATATATATGGATTCTGCGGTGGCTCAGTTGTAAACAGTCCACCTACAATGCAGGAAATGTGGGTTTGATTTCTGGGTCAGAAAGATCTCCTTGAGAAAGAAATGACAGTCCACTCTAGTATTCTTCCTGGGAAATCCCATGGACAGGCGAACCTGGTGGGCTACAATCCAGGGAGTTGCAAAGAGTTGGACACAACTTAGTGCCTAAACAGTAACAAGTGTATATATGTAAATCCCAACCTCCCAATTTGTCCCTCCAACCCTTTCCTCCCCTCCTGTGTCCATATGTCTGTTTTCTATGTCTGTGTCTCTATTCCTACCCTGTACCATTTTTCTAGATTCCATATATATGCCTTAATATACAATGCTTGTTTTTCTCTTTCTGATACTTCACTCTGTATGACAGACTCTAGGTACATCTATGTCTCTACAAAAGGCCTATTTTTCCTTTAGTGGCTGAGTAATATTCCATTGTGTATATGTACAACACCTTCTTTATCCATTCATCTGTCATTGGACATTTAGATTGTTTCCATATCTTGACTATTGTACATAGTGTTGCAATGAACACTTAGATACATGAGTCCTTTTGAATTATGGATTTCTCAGGATATATGCTGAACAGTATGATAGCTAGGTCACGTGGTAGTTTTATGTTTAAATTTTAAGGAAACTTCATTCTGTTCTCCTCAGTGGTTGTATCAATTTAGATTCTCACCAACAATGCCTGAGGTTCCCTTTTCTGCACACTTTCCCCAGTGTTTATTGTTTGTAGATTATTTGAGGGTTTCCTTGGTGGCTCAGATGGTAAAGAATCTGCCTGCAATGCAGGAGACCTGGGTTTGATCCCCGAGTCAAGGAGATACCCTGGAGAAGGGAATGGCAACCCACTCCAATGTTCTTGTCTGGAGAATCCCATGGACAGAGGAGCCTGGTGGAGATTTTTTGATGATGGCCATTCTGGTTGATGTGAGGTGATACTTCATTGTAATTTTGATTTGCATTTCTCTAATAATTAAAGATGCTGAACATCTTTTTCAAATGTTTGTAGGCCATCTGTATGCCTTCTATGGAGAGATGTACATTTATGTCTTCTGCCCATTTTTTGATTGGATTGCTTTTTTTGATATTGAGTTGTATATTGTTGCTTTTCAGTTGCTAAGTCATGTCTGACACTTTGCAACCTCATGGAAGGTAGCACACTAGGTTACTCCGACCTTCTCTATCGTCCAGAGTTTGCTAAATTCATATCCATTGAGTTGGTGATGTTAACTAACCATCTTATCCTCTGCTGCCCCCTTCTATTACCATTAATCTTTCCCAGAATTATAGTCTTTTAGAGTGAGTTGGCTGGCCAAAATATTGGAGCTTCAGCTTCAGTATCACTCCTTCCAATGAATATTCAGCGTTGATTTTCTTTAAGATTGAATGATTTGATCTCCTTACTGTCTAAAGGACCCTCAAGAGTCTTCTCAATTCAGTTCAGTCTCTCAGTCATGAGCGACCCCATGAACTGCAGCATGACAGGCTTCCCTGTCCATCACCAACTTCTGGAGCTTGCTCAAACTCACGTCCATTGAGTCAGTGATGCCATCCAGCCATCTCATCCTCTGTCATCCCCTTCTCCTCCTGCCCCCAATCCCTCCCAGCATCAGAGTCTTTTCCAATGAGTCAACTCTTTGCATGAGGTGGCCAAAGTACTAGAGTTTCAGCTTTAGCATCATTCCCTCCAAAGAAATCCCAGGGCTTATCTCCTTCAGAATGGACTGGTTGGATCTCCTTGCAGTCCAAGGGACTCTCAAGAGTCTTCTCCAACAACACAGTTCAAAAGCATCAATTCTTTGGTGCTCAGCCTTCTTCACAGTCCAACTCTCACATCCATACATGACCACAGGAAAAAGCATAGCCTTGACTAGATGGACCTTTGTTGGCAAAGTAATGTCTTTGCTTTGAATAGCAATGAATATGCTATCCAGGTTGGTCATAAGTTTCCTTCCAAGGAGTAAGCGTCTTTTAATTTCATGGCTGAAGTCACCATCTTCAGTGATTTTGGAGCTCCCCAAAATAAAGTCTGACACTGTTTCCACTGTTTCCCCATCTATTTCCCATGAAGTGATAGGACCGGATACCATGATCTTCGTTTTCTGAACTTTGAGCCTTATAGCAGGCTTTTTCACTCTCCACTTTCACCTTCATCAAGAGGCCTTTTAGCTCCTCTTCACTTTCTGCCATAAGGGTGGTGTTATCTGCATACCTGAGGTTACTGATATTTCTCCCGGCAATCTTGATTCCAGCTTGTGTTTCTTCCAGTCCAGTGTTTCTCATGATGTACATCTACTCTGCATAGAAGTTAAATAAGCAGGGTGATAATATACACCCTTGACGTACTCCTTTTCCTATTTGGAACCAGTCTATTGCTACATGTCCAGTTCTAAGTGTTGTTTCCTGATCTGCATATAGGTTTCTCAAGAGGTAGGTCAGGTGGTCTGGTATTCCCATCTCTTTCAGAATTTTCCACAGTTTATTGTGATCCACACAGTCAAAGGCTTTGGCATAGTCAATAAAGCAGAAATAAATGTTTTTCTGGAACTCTCTTGCTTTTTCCATGATCCAGCATATGTTGGCAATTTGATCTCTGGTTCCTCTGCCTTTTCTAAAACCAGCTTGAACAGCAGGAAGTTCATGGTTCACGTATTGTTGAAGCTGGGCTTGGAGAGTTTTGAGCATTACTTTACTAGCATGTGAGATGAGTGCAATTGTGCAGTAGTTTGAGCATTCTTTGGCATTGCCTTTCTTTGGGATTGGAATGAAAACTGACCTTTTCCAGTCCTGTGGCCACTGCTGAGTTTCCCAAATTTGCTGGCATATTGAGTGCAGCACTTTCACAGCATCATCTTTCAGGATTTGAAATAGCTCAACTGGAATTCCATCACCTCCACTAGCTTTATTCATAGTGACGCTTTCTAAGGCCCACTTGACTTCACATTCCAGGATGTCTGGCTCTAGATGAGTGATCACACCATTGTGATTATCTGGGTCGTGAAGATCTTTTTTGTACAGTTCTTCTGTGTATTCTTGCCACCTCCACTTAATATCTTCTGCTTCTGTTAGGTCCATATCATTTTTGTCCTTTATCGAGCCCATCTTTGCATGAAATATTCCCTTGGTATCTTTAACTTTCTTGAAGAGATCTCTAGTCTTTCCTATTCTGTTGTTTTCCTCTATTTCTTTGAATTGATCACTGAGGAAGGCTTTCTTATCTCTTCTTGCTATTCTTTGGAACTCTGCATTCATATTCTTACATCTTTCCTTTTCTCCTTTGATTTTGTCTTCTCTTCTTTTCACAGCTATTTGTAAGGCCTCCCCAGACAGCCATTTTGCTTTTTTTGCATTTCTTTTCCATGGGGATGGTCTTAATCCCTGTCTCCTGTACAGTGTCACGAACCTCCTCCCATCGTTCATCAGGCATTCTATCTATCAGATCTAGACCCTTAAATCTATTTCTCACTTCCCCTGTATAATCATAAGGGATTTGATTTAGGTCATACCTGAATGGTCTAGTGGTTTTCCCTACTTTCTTCAATTTAAGTCTGAATTTGCCAATAAGGAGTTCATGATCTGAGCCATAGTCAGCTCCTGGTCTTGTTTTTGTGGACTGTATATAGCTTCTCCATCTTTGGCTGCAAAGAATATAATCAATCTGATTTCAGTGTTGACCATCTGGTGATGTCCATGTGTAGAGTCTTCTCTTGTGTTGTTGGAGGAGGGTGTTTGCTATGACCAGTGCATTGTCTTGGTAAAACTCTATTAGTCTTTGCCCTGCTTCATTCTGTATTCCAAGGCCAAGTTTGCCTGTTACTCCAGATGTTTCTTGACTTCCTACTTTTGCATTCCAGTCCCCTATAATGAAAAGGACATCTTTTTTGGGTGTTAGTTCTAAAAGGTCTTGGAGGTCTTCATAGAACTGTTCAACTTCAGCTTCTTCAGCGTTACTGGTTGGGGCATAGACTTGGATTACAGTGGTATTGAATGTTTTGCCATGGAAACGAACAGAGATCATTCTGTCATTTCTGAGATCGCATCCAAGTACTGCATTTCGAAATATTTTGTTGACCACGATGGCTACTCCATTTCTTCTGAGGGATTCCTGCCCGCAGTAGTAGATATAATGGTCATCTGAGTAAATTCACCCATTCCAGTCCATTTGAGTTCGCTGATTCCTAGAATGTCTACATTCACTCTTGCCATTTCTTGTTTGACCACTTCCAATTTGCCTTGATTAACGGACCTGGCATTCAAGGTTCCTATGCAATATTGCTCTTTACAGCATCGGACCTTGCTTCTATCACCAGTCACATCCACAGCTGGGTATTCTTTTTGCTTTGGCTTCATCCCTTCATTCTTTCTGGAGTTATTTCTCCACTGATCTCCAGTAGCATATTGGGCACCTACTGACCTGGGGAGTTCCTCTTTCAGTATCCTATCATTTTGCCTTTTCATACTGTTCATGGGGTTATCAAGGCAAGAATACTGAAGTGGTTTGCCATTCCCTTCTCCAGTGGACCATATTCTGTCTGATCTCTCCACCATGACCCGCCTGTCTTGGGTTGCCCCAGGGGCATGGCTTAGTTTCATTGAGTTAGACAAGGTTGTGGTCCTAGTGTGATTAGGTTGACTAGTTTTCTGTGAGTATGGTTTCAGTGTGTTTGCCCTCTGATGCTCTCTTGCAACACCTACCATCTTACTTGGGTTTCTCTTACCTTGGGCGTGGTATCTCTTCACGGTTGCTCCAGCAAAGCACAGCCACTGCTCCTTACCTTGTACAAGGGGTATCTCCTCACCGCCACCCTTCCTGACCTTCAACGTGGGATAGCTTCTCTAGTCCCTCCTGCACCCGTGCAGCCACCACTCCTTGGACATGGGGTTGGTCCACCTGTCCACCGCCCCTGGCCTCGGGCTTGGAGTTGGTCCTCCTGGCCTCTGCCCCTGGCCTTGGGCATTGTGTAGCTCCTCTCAGCCACCACCCCTGACCTCAGATGCGGGGTAGCTCTTCTCGGCCATTCCTGCACCATCGCAGCCTGGCACTCTCGGCCGCTGCCCCTGACCTCGGATGTGGGGTAATAAATCACAGCAGGATCCTCTATGACCCACCTCCCAGAATATCGGAAATAAAAGCAAAAATAAACAAATGGGACCTAATTAAACTTAAAAGCTTCTGCACAAAAAAGGAAACTATAAGCAAGGTGAAAAGATAGCCTTCAGAATGGGAGAAAATATTAGCAAATGAAGCAACTGACAAACAACTAATCTCAAAAATATACAAGCAACTCCTGCAGCTCAACTCCAGAAAAATAAATGACCCAATCAAAAAATGGGCCAAAGAACTAAATAGACATTTCTCCAAAGAAGACATACAGATGGCTAACAAACACATGAAAAGATGCTCAACATCACTCATTATCAGAGAAATGCAAAACAAAACCACAATGAGGTACCATTTCACCCCAGTCAGAATGGCTGCAATCCAAAAATCTACAAGCAATAAATGCTGGAGAGGGTGTGGAGAAAAGGGAACCCTCTCACACTGTTGGTGGGAATGCAAACTAGTACAGCCACTATGGAGAACAGTGTAGTGATTCCTTAAAAAACTGTAAATAGAACTGCCTTATGATCCAGCAATCCCACTGCTGGGCATACACACCGAGGAAACAAGAATTGAAAGAGACACATGTCCCCCAATGTTCATCGCAGCACTGTTTATAATAGCCATGACATGGAAGCAACCTAGATGTCCATCAGCAGGTGAATGGATAAGAAAGCTGTGGTACATATACACAATGGAGTATTACTCAGCCATTAAAAAGAATACATTTGAATCAGTTCTAATGAGGTGGATGAAACTGGAGCCTATTATACAGAGTGAAGTAAGCGAGAAAGAAAATCACCAATACAGTATACTAATGCATATATATGGAATTTAAAAAGGCAGTAACGATAACCCCACATGTGAGACGGCAAAAGAGACACAGATGTATAAAACAGTCTTTTGGACTCTGTGGTAGAGGGAGAGGGAGAGGGAGAGGGAGAGGGAGAGGGAGAGGGAGAGGGAGAGGGAGAGGGTGGGATGATTTGGGAGAATGACATTGAAACATGTATAATATCATATATGAAACGAATCGCCAGTCCAGGTTTGATGCATGATACTGGATGCTTGGGGCTGGTGTACTGGGACAACCCAGAGGGATGGTACGGGGAGGGAGGAGGGAGGAGGGTTCAGGATGGGGAACACGTATATACCTGTGGTGGATTCATGTTGATGTATGGCAAAACCAATACAATATTGTAAAGTAATTAACCTCCAACTAAAATAAATAAATTTATATTAAAAAAAAGTGAAAGAGGAGAGAGAAAAAGTTGGCTTAAAGTTCAACATTCAGAAAACTAAGATCATGGCATTTGGTCCCACCGCTTCATGTCAAATAGATGGGCAAACAGTGGAAACAGTGAGAAACTTTATTTTTTTGGGCTCCAAAGTCACTGCAGATGGTGATTGCAGCCATGAAATTAAAGACGCTTACTCCTTGGAAGGAAAGTTATGACCAACCCAAACAGCATATTAAAAAGCAGAGACATTATTTTTCCAACAAAGGTCTGTCTAGTCAAGGCTATGGTTTTTCCAGTAGTCATGTATGGATGTGAGAGTTGGACTATAAAGAAAGCTGAGCACCAAAGAAGTGATGGTTTTGAACTGTGGTATTGGAGAAGACTCTTGAGCGTCCCTTGGACTGCAAGGAGATCCAACCAGTCCATCCTAAAGAAAATCAGCCCTGAAAATTCATTGGAAGGACTGATGCTGAAGCTGAAACTCCAATACTTTGGCCACGTGATGTGAAGAACTGACTTGTTTGAAAAGACCCTGATGCTGGGAAAGATTGAAGGTAGGAGGAGAAAGGGACGACATAGGACGAGATTGTTGGGTGGCATCACCGACTCAATGAGCATGAGTTTGAATGAACTCCGGCAGCTGGTGACTGATGGCCTGGCGTGCTGCATGCAGTTCATGGGGGGTCGCAAAAAGTCGTACACGACTGAGCGACTGAACTGAACTGATAATATAAATATTTGTTCATTTGATAATGTATCATAAGTCCCTTAAGCTATTCTCATGCTTTCTGCTTTTTCTAATTGAATGAATTGCACTACTGTGTACTCCAGTTAACTGACATTTTCTTCCACTTAGTCAAATTTGCAGTTTAACTCCTAAAGTGAATTTTTTCATTTATTGTATTTCCTCATCTCTGTGACTTCTCTTTGGTACTTTTAAGTATTTTTTGTCTCCTCATTGAAATTCTCATTTTGTTCATTAATTATTCCTGTGACCTCAGTGAGCATCTTTATAATTGTTATTTTGAACTCTCTATTCAGTAAATCACTTATCTTCATTTCATTAAAATTTTCTTCTAGAGATTTATATTGTTCTTTTGTTTGGAAAATATTACTTTTATTTATTTATTTTTTCTTGATCCTCTCTGTTGGTTTCTGCTCACTAGATAAAACAGTCACCTCTCCTAGTCTAGAAAAATTCATCTTATGTAGGAGATGAACCACCTTCTTTTTTCTTAGTGGTCCCAAGTAGTTGAGGATTTGACAATACTTGCCAGTGTCTTAAAGAAGAATATCATAGTCAGCACCTACATGCAGTCCAGTTTTAATTCTGACATTTAGGCAGTACCTTATAAGTATGCTGTCAAATTCATTTCAGGGAAAAGACTGGGAAATGAATATTTTTCCTATACCCTCTATGTTGAGTTCTGAAGGGTAGCCCAGTGAGTACTCTTATGTACACGTGTTAAGACCTTTTTTATTGACTGCTGAAGTTCTGTAGAACTTGTGAATGCCAGGTCTGTTGGCTGTCATATTGAGTAGTCCTGTTGATGGGAGCAGGAAAAGGTGGAGTAACAGGCATCTGTACAACCTCCTTATACAGACGTGTTGACAACATGGTTTTACACTTGGAACAAGGAGGGATAGGTGACATAAATGCCCATTGACTCCACTGAGCTCTGTGGATGATCACAGTCAAACCCCAGATGCTTGCAGCCAGATTCTTTGAGGAAGAACTCTTAGACAGCAGGCTGTAAAGTAAATCTCCTTCCAGGGAAAACTGGGAGGTAGGAGTTTGCCTGCTCTCTTTGTGCTGAGACCTGCGGTGGTAGGTGCAGTGAGTACTTATGTGGCTATTAAGAATGACTTCTTTGATTTCTATAGACCTGTGGGTCATGTGGATGCATGCTCCATTGTCTTTTGCACCTAGGTTTTTTTGAGGGTTATTTCTTGAATCACAGCCTTAAAATCTGGTGTGCTAAATATGTGCTCCAAATCTTTCTTTCTTCATGTAGAAACAGAGTGGGGGATTCCATCCTGATTTTATCTATGGACTACACTGCGGGTAGTGTTTATGAAAAGAGTGTGTCTCGACCTTTTCAACTTATATCTACGTCAGTATTTTCTCAGTTGCCTGATGTGTAGGAGTCACTCAGCTAGTTTGTGGATTTCCCTCAGAGGCATAGCTCTGTTTGTGTGTCTGTAGGAGGAAGGGAGTTCAGTGATTTCCTGAGTCTCCATCTTAATCCCTCCAACTAAATTGGTCTTTTCTACTTCTTATATTATTGCTGTATCCTATGCTTAGTCCCTCAGCTGTGTCAGACTATTTGCAACCCCCTGGATTGTAGCTTGCCAGGATCCTTTGTCTGTGGGGATTCTCCACGCAAGAATACTGGTGTGGGTTGTCATGCTCTCCTCCAGGGGATTTTCCCAACCAAGGAATTGAACCCATGTCTCCTGCATTTCAGACAGATTCTTTACTGTCTGAGTCACCAGGGAAGCCCAAGAATACTGGAATGGGTAGTCTATCCCTTCTCTAAGAGATCTTCCCAACCTGGAAATTGAACTGGTGTCTCCTGCATTGCAGGTGGATTCTTTACAACTGAGTTATCAGGGAAGCTATTATATAATAACTTGAATATGATGTCATCTACTAGGGTTGTTTAGTATAGGCTGTTATACCCATTAGGAGAACTATTAATTCTTTTAATTTTTCACTGGTTTGTCAATGTCAGGAATTTCTTTCTGGCATGATAATCTATAGCATATTGTCGTCTATTTTCCCTTCTGAATTACACTGTTTGGAAAGAACAGATGTTATTAAAACCCTCTATTTGCTAGAATCTCCTTGTATATTGTCTTTGTGACATGATATGTCATGTAAATAAATGTCTCTCTTTTTCTCATATAGTGATTAATATTAAGATATATTTGCTTTAAGATTTACATTTTTATAAAATATATTAAAGCATCCTGACTACTAAAAACAATGAAAAAAAGTCAAATTTCCCCAGTATTTTCATGATAATATTAAGTAACAAAATTATACTTTATTTAAGAAACACAATACAATAAGACTTTACAGTTTATGGCTTCATTTAATGGCTCAAATCCATAGTGAAACCTAGTTCATTAAAGACTTAAAATTCCTGTCTCAAAGTGTGATGGACTCCTTGCTACATGAAAAGAGTAGATGCATATGTATCCCTTTTGTAGTCTTCAGTTCTTTTCCTGCTTTAAGCACAAGATCCTCATCAAGGAAATATACAGTGGAAAAAGAGAAAACACATTCTTAACTTCTCTAGGATAAACCAATTTTGAGATTAAGCCATTAGGTGTAGATGATACTAAATAATTCAAGGAAACTGACCCTCTGCATGGTCAGTTTTCCCCCACACTTCCAAAATTAGCAAGAAATACTTGAGCTTTGCCAAGAAATCTAAAAGAACTTGCCTTACATCTTTCCTGGGAGGAAAAATAAATAAATAAATAATTAAATCCCACAGATTACGTGCCTAACAGCAACTCCCAGCAGAGAAGCAGCCCAGATGCTCGCATCCACCACTAGCAAGTGGGGGCTGGACAGGGAGGCACTGGCTGCATTGCTTAGAGTAAGGACTGAGCCTGAATGCCCTGAGGGCAATCTAGGGAACTAACTTGAGATAGCAACCCAGACTGTGGGGTAGCCAGAGAGAGAGAGGAAAAAAAAAAAAAATAGAGAGAGAGAGAGAGAACTATCGGGTGAAAAGCCCTAACTTAAGACACTGCCAGGCCAGCTCACATAACAAAGGACTGAGCAGAGCTAGCTGGCTGCAGACCGGTCCATCCCCTGCTGCAGACAGGCAGGTGGGGGCAGCCAGAGCCAGAAAGGGGCAATTGTGGCCCCAGAGAGGCATCCTTTATCAAACTGCAAGCAGGCTTTGTTGCTAACCAAGACTTCTTGGGATTCTGGATGGTTGACATCCGCCAGGAGGGTCATAGCCAGAGATCAGCCCCCAGAAGATACGCACGGCACACCTGAGAAGGCACTCCCATTGTACACCCAGAAAACCGAGCAGCTGGGATGGGGGAGGTGATAAGATGCACCCCCACCTGGGGGTGACTGCGCTTACCAAGCACCTGATCACCTGAGCTCCTTGGACCTGGGAAGGGCACAAAACGCAGGCCCAACTAAGTCTGCACCTTTGTGGAATGCCCGAGAACCTGAACCTGAGCGACTTAGACCTGGGAAGTGCACGCAATCCAGGGCCTGCCTCAGACAGTTCCCAGAAGAGCAACCTAGAGTGTGAGAAGTGTAGACCATGAAAGCACACATGCCATGAGCGGGAGGAAACCCAATGTGGCTGAGTCACTGCGAGAACTCCCCACACATGCCAGTGATATTTGTTTGCAGTGATCCGCCCTCCCCACAGCATGACTGAACAAGTGAGCCTAAAAAAGTGACCACCACCGCCGCCTTGTGTCAGAGCAGAAATAAGACACTGAAGAGACCAGCAACAGAAGAAGCTAAAATAAAGAGAGGGAACTGCTTTGGAAGTGACAGGTGCAACAGATTAAAACCCTGTAGTTAGCACTGACTACATTGGAAGGGGCCTATAAATCTTGAGAAGTATAAGCCAGATCAAGGTACTATCTGAAAATGATCTGACCTCACACTGTCCGCACCAGCTCCAGAGAAATTCCTAGATATGTTTTTACTATTGTCATTTTTAATTTTTTTTTAAATTTAAGTCCTCTACTACTTCTTTAATTTTCATTTTTATAACCTACTATTACCCTGAAAAAAAAAACCCTATTTTTAAAGCAAACTTCATATATATATTATATGTATTTATTTATTATATGTATATATATTTATAATATATATATCATATATATAAACTATAATATATATAAACTATTATAGTTATATATACTATATATATACTATTATTATATATATAAACTATTATATATATATAATTTTTGTGACTTTGTTTTTTTTTTTAATATTGTATTTTTGAGAATCTAACTTCTACTCTAGATATTTAATCTTTGCTTTTTGGTATATGTTATCAATTTTGTACCTTTAAGAACCCAATCTTCAGTACCCATTTTTACTTGGGAGTGAGATTACTGGCTTGATTGCTCTCGCCCCCTTTTCGACTCTCCTTTTTCTCCACCAGGTCATCTCTATCTCCTCCCTCCCCTCTTTTCTCTACCCAACTGTGGGAATCTCTTTCTTGGCTGTGGAGAACACGTAAGGAACTGATTACTGGCTGGATCTGTCTCGCCCCTTTTGATTCCCCCTTTTATCCTCTTGGCCACCTCTGTCTCCTTCCTCCCTCTTCTCTTATCTATGTAACTCCATGAACATCTCTGAGGGGTCCAGACTGTGGAGAACACATAGGGAAGAGATTACTGGCTATATTGCTCTCTTCCCTTTTGATTCCCCCTCTTCTACTCCTGGTCACCCCTGTCTCCTTCCTCTCTCTTCTCCTCTCCATGTAACTCTGTGAACCTCTCTGGGTGTCCCTCACTGTGGAGAAACTTTTCAACCTATTTGTTTTATCATCAGTGCTGTATAGATGGAGAAGTCTTGAGGCTACTGTAATAATAAGACTGAAAACCAGAAGCAGGAGGCTTAAGTCCAAAACCTGAGAACACCAGAGAACTCCTCACTCCAGGGAACATTAATCGATAAGAGCTCATCAAAAGCCTCCATACCTACACTGAAACAAAGCACCACCCAAGAGTCAACAAGTTCCAGAGCAAGACATACCACACAAATTCTCCAGCAACACGGAACATAGCCCTGAGCTTCAGTATACAGGATGCCCCAAGTCACACCAAGCCAACTGACATCTCAAAACTCACTACTGGAGACTTCATTGCACTCCAGAGAGAAGAAATCCAGTTCCACCCAACAGAACACTGACACAAGCTTCCCTAACCAGGAAACCTTGACCAGCCACCCATCCAACCCCACCCACAGCGAGGAACCTCCACAATAAAGAAGAACCACAAACTGCCAGAATACAGAAAGGCCACCCCAAACACAGCAATATAAACAAGATGAAAAGGCAGAGAAATACTCAACAGGTAAAGGAACAGGATAAATGCCCACCAAATCAAACAAAAGAGGAAGAACTAAGGAATCTACCTGATAAAGAATTCCAAATAACGATAATGAAAAATGATCCAAAATCTTGAAAACAAAATGGAGTTACAGATAAATAGCCTGGAGACAAGGATTGAGAAGATGCAAGAAATGTTTAACACGGACCTAGAAGAAATAAAAAAGAGTCGATATATAATGAATAATGCAATAAATGAGATAAAAACATTCTGGAGGTAACCAACAGTAAAATAACAGAGGCAGAAGTTAGGACAAATGAGGTAGAAGATAGAATGGTAGAAATAAATGAGGCAGAGAGGAAAAAAGAAGTAAAAGAAATGAGGACAACCTCAGAAGCCTCTGGGACAATGGTAAATGCCTGAATATTCAAACCATAGGAATTGCAGAAGAATAAGACAAAAAGAAAGGCCATGAGAAAACACTTGAGAAGATGAGAGTTGAAAACTTCCCTAAAATGGGGAAGGAAATAGTCATCCAAGTCCAAGGAACCCAGAGAGTCCCAAACAGGATAAAGCCAAGACACATATTAATCAAATTAACAAAGATCAAACACAAAGAACAAATATTAAAAGCAGCAAGGGAAAAACAACAAATACACAAGGGGATTCCCATAAGGATAACAGCTGATATTTCAATAGAAACTCTTCAAGCCAGGAGGGAATGGCAGGACATACTTAAAGTGATAAAGAAAATAACCTACAGCCCAGATTACTGTACCCAGCAAGGATCTCATTCAAATATGAAGGAAAAATCAAAAGCTTTACAGACAAGCAAAAGCTGAGAGAATTCAGCACCACCAAACCAGCTCTCCAACAAGTGCTAAAGGATCTTCTCTAGACAGGAAACAGAAAGAGTGTATAAACTCAAACCCAAAATAACAAAGTAAATGGTAACAGGATCATACTTATCAATAATTACCTTAAATGTAAATCTGTTGACTGCCCCAACCAAAAGACAAAGACTGGCTGAAAGGATACAGAAACAAGACCCCTACATATGTTGTCTACAAGACACCCACCTCAAAACAAGGGACACATATAGACTAAAAGTGAAGGGCTGGAAAAAGATATTCCATGCAAATAAAGACCAAAAGAAAGCAGGAGTAGCAATACTCATATCAGATAAAATAGACTGAAATAAAGGCCATGAAAAGAGACAAAGAAAGACACTCCATAATGATCAAAGGATCAATCCAAGAAGAAGATATAAGAATTGGAAATATATATGCATGAAACATAGAAGCACCACAATATGTAAGGCAAATGCTAACAAGTATGAAAGGGGAAAGTAACAATAGCACAATAATAGTGAGAGACTTTAATACCCCACTCACACCTATGGATAGATCAGCTAAACAGAAAATTAACAAGGAAAAACAAACTTTAAATGATACAGTAGACCACTTACCTAATTGATATCTATAGGACATTGCAACCCAAAACAATAAATTTCACCTTTTTGCTCATCTCAAATGCTAGTAAAGTAATGCTTAAAATTCTCCAAGCCAGGCTTCAGCAATATGAAAACTGTGAACTTCCAGATGTTCAAGCTGGTTTTAGAAGAGGCAGAGGAACCAGAGATCAAATTGCCAACATCCGATGGATAATCAAAAAAGCAAGAGAATTCCAGAAAAACATCTATTTCTGCTTTATTGACTATGCCAAAGCCTTTGACTGTGTAGATGACAATAAATGGTGGAAAATTCTGAAAGAGATGGGCATACAGGACCACCTGACCTGCCTCTTGAGAAACCTGTATGCAGGTCAGGAAGCAACAGTTAGAACTGGACATGAAGCAACAGACTGGTTCCAAATAGGAAAAGGAGTACATCAAGGCTGTATATTGTACCCTGCTTATTTAACTTATATGTAGAATACATCATGAGAAACGCTGGGCTGGAGGAAGCACAAGCTGGAATCAAGATTGCCAGGTGCAATATCAATAACCTCAGATATGCAGATGATACCACCCTTATGGCAGAAAGTGAAGAACAACTAAAGAGTCTCTTGATGAAAGTGAAAGAGGAGAGTGAAAAAGTTGGCTCAAAGCTCAGCATTCAGAAAACTAAGATCATGACGTCTGGCCCCATCACTTCATGGCAAATAGATGGGGGAACAGTGGAAACAGTGGCTGACTTTATTTTTCTGGGCTCTAAAGTCACAGCAGATGGCGATTGCAGCCATGAAATTAAAAGACGATTACTACTTGGAAGAAGGAAATGGCAACCCACTCCAGTACTCTTGCCTGGAAAATCCCGTGGATGGAGGAGCCTGGTAGGCTATAGTCTATGGGGTCGCAAAGAGTCAGAAACGACTGAGAGAGTTCACTCACTTGGAAGAAAAGTTATGACCAGCTTAGACAACATAATAAAAGGCAGAGACATTACTTTGCCAACAATGGTCCGTCTAGTCAAGGCAATGGTTTTTCCAGTGGTCATGTATGGATGTGAGAGTTGGACTATAAAGAAAGCTGAGACCGAAGAATTGATGCTTTTGAACTGTGGTGTTGGAGAAGACTCTTGAGAGTCCCTTGGACTGCAAGGAGATCTAACCAGTTCATCCTAAAGGAGATCAGTCCTGGGTATTCATTGGAAGGACTGATGTTGAAGCTGAAACTCCAATACTTTGGCCACCTGATGTGAAGAGCTGACTCATTTGAAAAGACCCTTATCCGGGAAAAGATTGAGGGCAGGAGGAGAAGGGGATGACAGAGGATGAGATGGTTGTATGGTGTCACTGACTTAATGGACATGAGTTTGAGTAAGCTCCGGGAGCTGGTGATGGCCAGGGAGGCCTGGTGTGCTGCAGTTCATGGAGTCGCAAAGAGTTGGACACTACTGAGTGACATAACTGAACTGAACTGAAGGGGAAGGTTCACAGCATTACAGGCTTACCTTAAGAAACAAGAAAAAAGTCAAATAAATAACTTAAGTAACTCTACACTTAAAGAAATTAGAAAAGGAAGGAAAAAGAACCCCAGTGTTAGTAGAAGGAAAGAAATCTTAAAAATTAGGGCAGAAATAAATGTTAAAGAAACAAAAGTTACCATAGCAAAAATCAACAAAGCTAAAAGTTAGTTCTTTGAGAAGATAAATAAAATTGACAACCATTAGCCAGACTCATCAAGAAACAAATGGAGACGAATCAAATCAACAAAATTAGAAATGACAATGGAGAGATCACAACAGATAACACAGAAATACAAAGGATCATAAGAGACTACTATCAACAACTATATGCCAATAAAATGGACAATTTGGAAGAAATGGAAAAATTCTTAGAAAAGTACAAATTTCCAAAGCTTAACCAGGAAGAAATAGAAAATCTTAACAGACCCATCACAAGCACTAAAATAGAGACTGTAATCAGAAATCTTCCAGCAAACAAAAGCCCAGGACCAAACGGCTTCACAGCTGAATTCTACCAAAAATTTAGAGAAGAGCTAACACCTATTCTACTCAAATTCTTCCAGAAAATTTCAGAGGAAGGTAAATTTCCAAACTCATTCTATGAGGCCACCATCACCCTAATACCAAAACCAAAGATGCCACAAAAAAAAAAAAAAAAAGAAAAGAAAAGAAAAGAAAAGAAAACTACAGGCCAAAATTACTGATGAACATAGATGCAAAAATCCTTAATAAAATTCTAGCAAAGAGAATCAAGCAACATAATTAAAAGATCATACAGGCAGCCGGGGACGGCGCCACGCAGGGGCCGAGCAGGACGCAGCAGTGGGACGCTCCGGGGAGGCCCGGGCAGCCGATGGTTTTGACGAAGTATCTTAAGGTTGCCGGCCCATCCCCTCTTCTCCTGCTACCTCTTGTCCTCACCCCTCCCTCCCCATCACCACCACCCTAAAAAAATAAAATAAAATAAAATAAAATAAAAGATCATACATCATGACCAAGTGGGCTTTATCCCATTGATGCAAGTATTCTTCAATATCTGTAAATCAATCAACATAATACACCACATTAACAAATTGAAAGATAAAAAACTATATGATTATCTCAATAGATGCAAAGAAAGCCTTTGAAAAAATTCAATATCCATTTATGATAAAAACCCTCCAGAAATCAAGCATAGAAGGAACATACCACAACATAATAAAAGTTATATATGACAAGCCTTCAGCAAACATTATCCTCAATGGCAAAAAATTGAAAGCATTTCCCCTAAAGTCAGGAACAAGACAAGGGTGCCCACTCTCACCACTATTCTTCAACATAGTGTTGGATGTTTTGGCCACTTCAATCAGAGTAGAAAAAGAAATAAAAGAAATTCAGATTGGAAGAGAAGAAGTAAAACTCTCACTGTTTGCAGATAACATGATCCTCTATTATAGAAAACCCTAAAGACTCCACCAGAAAATTACTAGAGCTAATCATATAGTAAAGTTCCAGTATTTAAAATTAACACACAGAAATCCCTTGCATTCCTATATACCAACAATGAGAAAACAGAAAGAGAAATTAAGGAAACAACTCCATTCACCATTGCAACGAAAATAATAAAATACTTAGGAATATATCTACCTAAAGAAACAAAAGACCTATATAGAGAAAACTATAAAACACTGATGAAAGAAATCAGAGAACACAAATAGATGGAAAAATATACCATGTTCATGGATCGGATGAATCAATATAGTGAAAATGAGTATACTACCCAAAGTAATCTACAGATTCAGTGCAATCCCTATCAAGCTACCAATGATATTTTTCATAGGACTAGAACAAATAATTTCACAGTTTGTATGGAAGTTAAAAAACCTCAATTAACCAAAGCAATCTTGAGAAAAAAGAATGGAACTGGAGAAATCAACCTGCCTGATTTCAGACTATACTACAAACCTACAGTGATCAAGACAGTATGGTACTAGCACAAAGACAGAAATATAGATCAATGGAACAAAATAGAAAGCCCAGAGATAAATCCACGCACCTATGGACACTTTACCTTTGACAAAGGAGGCAAGAATATACAATGGAGAAAAGACAATCTCTTTAACAATTGATGCTGGGAAAACTGGTCAACCACTTGTAAAAGAATGAAACTAGAACACTTTCTAACACCATACACAAAAATAAACTCAAAATGGATTAAAGATATAAACATAAGACTAGAAACTATAAAACTTCTAGAGGAAAACATAGGCAAAACACTCTCTGACAAAAATCAGCAGGATCCTCTATGATCAACCTCCCAGAATATTGGAAATAAAAGCAAAAATAAACAAATATTACCTAATTAAACTTAAAAGCTTTTGCACAACAAAGGAAACTATAAGCAAGGTGAAAAGATAGCCTTTAGAATGAGAGAAAATAATAGCAAACAAAGCAATGGACAAAGAATTAATCTCAAAAATATACAAGCAACTCCTGCAGCTCAATTCCAGAAAAATAAACAACCCAATCAAAAAATGGGCCAAGAACTAAACAGACATTTCTCCAAAGAAGTCATACAGAAGGCTAACAAACACATGAAAAGATGCTCGACATCACTCATTATCAGAGAAATGCAAATCAAAACCACAATGAGGTACCATTTCGCCAGTCAGAATGGCTGCAATCCAAAAGTCTACAAGCAATAAATGCTGGAGAGGGTGTGGAGAAAAGGGAACTCTCTTACATTGTTGGTAGGAATGCAAACTAGTACAGCCACTATGGAGAACAGTGTGGAGTTTCCATAGAAAACTGGAAATAGAACTACTATATGACCCAGCAGTCCCACTGCTGGGCACACACACTGAAGAAACCAGAACTGAAAGAGACACGTGTCCCCCAGTGTTTATCGCAGCACTGTTTATAATAGTCAGGACGTGGAAGCAACCTAGATGTCCATCAGCAGATGAATGGATAAGAAAGCAGTGGTACATATACACAATGGAATATTACTCAGACATTAAAAAGAGTATATTTGAATCATTTCTAATGAGGTGGATGAAACTGGAGCCTATTACACAGAGTGAAATAAGTTGGAAGGAAAAACACCAATACAGTATAGTAATGCATATATATGGAATTTAGAAAGGTGGTAACGATAACCTCACATGTGAGACAGCAAAAGAGACACAGATGTATAGAACAGTCTTTTGGACTCAGTGGGAGAGGGCGAGGGTGGGATGATTTGGGAGAATGGTATTGAAACATGTATATTATCATATGTGAAAAAGATCGCCAGTCCAGGTTTGATGCATGATACAGGGTGCTCGGGACTGGTGCAGTGGGATGACCCAGAGGGATGGTATGGGGAGGGAGGTGGGAGGGGGGTTCAGGATGGGAAACACATGTACACCTGTGGTGGATCCGTGTCAATGTATGGGAAAACCACTGCTGCTGCTGCTAAGTCACTTCAGTCGTGTCCGACTCCTGTGATCCCATAGACGGCAGCCCACCAGGCTCCCCCATCCTTGAGATTCTCCAGGCAAGAACACTGGAGTGGGTTGCCATTTCCTTCTCCAATGCATGAAAGTGAAAAGTGAAAGTGAAGTCGCTCAGTCTATCTGACTCTTTGCGACCCCATGAACTGCAGCCTACCAGGCTCCTCCGTCCATGGGATTTTCCAGGCAAGAGTACTGGAGTGGGGTGCCATTGCCTTCTCCAATGGCAAAACCACTACAATATTGTAAAGTAATTAGCCTCCAATTAAAATAAATAAATTTATATTAAAACAAAACAAAACCAACCAAACAAAAACAACACAAACTGCCAATGTGTATGACTCCTTACCACCCCATGGACTGTAGCCCACCAGGCAACTCTGTCCGTTGGATTTCCCAGGCAGGAATACTGGAGTGGGTTGCCATTTCCTTCTCCAAGGGATCTTCCCAGCTCAGTGATTGGACCCCCATCTCCTGCATTGGCAGGCAGATACTTAACAACTAAGCCACTAGGGAAGCTCATGTCAATATGTTAGTTGGATGCATAACTCTTTAACTCAAAAACTTACAATTTTACCTCTTAGTTGTGGAGAAAATCTTGTTGCTTTGACCTCTAATGGGAAGAACATTCCTCCAAAGATTTCTGAAATACTATCCCCTAGGTTATTATCCTTCAGACAATCTTAAATAAAACTCTCCATTTCTTAATGCCTTTTTTTGTGAACACATAAAAGTATCATCCTATGTGTTGTAAAAAACCTTAATAAGTAATGTAGTTTAACAATTTATTACAGTATTATTTTAAGGTGCGGTTAACATGATCTTGACTGTCTGAACAATTCTTATATAACATAGAAAATAAAGAGTTCTTACCAAGTTTGCAATGATATAATGGTAGCCTTTAACGTGCTTTCCAACACTCACAATCTGTGAAGATATAAGAAAATACAAGGCAATAAATTTAACTCTACTGAATGATTATATTTTTAAAAAAGAAGAATTTTAACTATTGCACCATAATTTCACATGGAAACATGATAAGAAAATAATATGTTAATAATTTTTTCTTGTAAAAGTGATTTATTCTAATACAAAGAAATTCATAAGCCACTTTAGAAATTAAGTGGTTTAAGTAAAAAAAAAATCAATCATACTGTATAAATGCAAAAAATTTTCATTATATATTATTCAGAAAACTACTATGCTGTAATTCCCTCAATGAGAATGACAATGAAACAAACCAATAGTTTGCATATATTTCTAAAAAAGAATAGTTCAACATAAGAAAGATTATTTTGGTTTAAATAATTTAGATGTACTTATTTTACTGATAATTTACAGGAATTCATGATAGACTGTTAGATATTTTCAACTGGTGAGAACGATTTTCTATGAGTAGATTGGATTGTTGTCCTGAAAAGCAAGTAAAGATTTTTCTAAAGTTCAGTATCTCTCTTTAGATACCGTGAATACTTAGTTAATTCACACTCACCTGTGGATGTAGCAATAGTTTACTATAATAAAAAGAATAAAGATAAAACAACATCAAAAGACCTTTATTTATGCTATATTTATTTTTTCAATGAATGTTTTTAGAAATGTTTAGAAAATTAGGAATAAGGAATTTTAGGAAAAAGTAATTCAATTTTTTAAAAAAAGTATAACTTTATTTCTATATTAGAAACCAATACAGTATTGTAGATTAATTAACCTCCAATTAAAATAAATAAATTTATATTTAAAAAAAGAAATTAAAATTCTTATTTTGCAATGCTGAAATTCCTTTTTAGAGAAAAATCTAATGGCAGTTACTAATGAGCTGCTCTGTAGACTCATTAGTATCTTCAAAGGTAGCAATAAAATATATTTTCATATACTTTTATCATTAAAAAACTGAATTTTTTGGTAGTTTAATATCTTCTAAAATAATTTTTTATAAACTAGTGATGTGTATGAAACACAGGAAAGCTATTTTATTTTATTTATTATAGTTTTCAAGATAGCAGAATAAAGCTACTTCTGCTTTCACAGCATTACAGAATAAAGCATTGGTTATATCCAGTATTTCAAAAGTTTCCATATGAGTTTTACAAGTTTAATTACTAAAAATATTCAATTTTATGAAATGTTTAGATAATCCCTGAAATGTTGGAGCAAAATCTCAATCAGACATTCTTTGTGAAAATTACTATTAGTAAGTACCAGCTTATTCTATATAGTATTTGTGAACTAGGGAGCTATGATATGGTTCTCATTTTCATTCTTATTCATTCCACAAAACCACACTTTCATGCAGGTGTAAAGCTTATTTCTGAGAGATTGGGTTTAATTTGTGCAGGATTGACACATTGCAAACTGGCCAGCACCAGAAACAACTTATCATATTTAAGGGTTGAGAAAGAAAGCATCTGGAAGCTAAAGATACACTAAATGAGACTTTACATTCTACTTCAATCCTTGGTTGGCTTTTAACCAGAGCCAAGTTGACCTCATATACGTCCCCTCTGTTTTAAACTCTCACCTGCTCTTTCTGCAAAGTCTAATCCATTAAAAAAAAAAAATATATATATATATAGTATAGTTGATTTAAAATGTTGTGTTAGCTTTTGCTGTACAGCAAAGGGAATTAGTTATACATATATATATATACATATTTATCCACTCTAGATTCTTTTCCCACATAGATCAATACAGAGTATTGAGAAGAGTTCCCTGTGCTACACAGTAGGTCTTTACTATTTGTATATGGTAGTGTGTATATGTCAATTCCAATCTCCCAATTTGTCTCTCCCCTGCTTGGGTGGAAGCCTAGGTAACCATAAATTTATTTTCTACACTTTATTTCTGTTTTGTAAAAATGTTCATTTGTACTATTTTTTTGTTTCAGATTCCACATATAAGCAATATCATATGATATTTACCCTCCTCTGTCTGACTTACTTTACTCAGTATTACAATCTCTAGGTCCATCCATGTTACTGCAAATAGCATTATTTTTTTTTCTTGGCTGAGTAGTATTCCATTGTATATGTGCCACATCTTATTTATTCATTCCTCTGTTGATGGACATTTAGATTGTTTCCATGTCCTGGCTATTGTAAATAACCCTGCAATTAAAACTGGAGCACACATATCTTTTTGAATTGTAGTTTATCTCTGAGCATATGTCCAGGAGTGGGATTGTTGGATTATATGGTAGCTCTAGTTTTAATTTTTTGAGAAGCCTCTTTACTGTTTTCCACAGTGGATGTGCCAATTTTCATTTCAACAGTGTAGGAGCATTACCTTTTCTCCATATGCTCTGCAGCATTTATTGTCTGTGGATTTTTTGGTGATGGCCATTCAGACCATTGTGAAATGATACCTCATTGTAGTTTTGATTTATATTTATCTAATAATTAGTGATGTTGAGCAATTTTTTATATGGTTTTGGCCACCTGTATGTCTTCTTTGAAGAGATTTCTATTTAGATCTTCCACCCATATTTTGATTGGGCTGTTTCTCTTTTGATATTCAACTGTGCAAGCTCTTTGTATATTTTGAGGATTAATCCTTTGTCATTTATTCCAATGTTTCAAATATTTTCTCCAACTTTGAGGGTTGTCTTTTCGTTTTGCTTATGTCTTCCTTTGCTGTGAAAACCTTTTAAGTTTAATTAGGTCTCATTTGTTTATTTTTATTTCCATTACTCTAAGTTCAGTTCAATTAAGTTGCTCAGTCGTGTCCGACTCTTTATGACCCCATGAACCACAGCACCACAGGCCTCCCTGTCCATCACCAACTCTCGGAGTTTACCCAAACTCGTGTCCATCAAGTCGGTGATGCCATCCAACCATCTCATCCTTTGTCGTCCTCTTCTCCTCTTGCCCTCAATCTTTCCCAGCATCAGGGTCTTTTCAAATGAGTCAGCTTTTCACATCAGGGCAAAGTATTGGAGTTTCAGCTTCAATATTAGTCCTTCCATGAACACCCAGGTCTAATCTCCTTTAGGATGGACTGGTTGGATCTCCTCGCAGTCCAAGGGACGCTCAAGAGTCTTTTCCAACACCACAGTTCAAAAGCATCAATTCTTCGTTGCTCAGCTTTCTTTATAGTCCAATTCTCACATCCATACATGACTACTGTAAAAATCATAGCCTTGACTAGACAGACCTTTGTTGGCAAAGTAATGTCTCTGCTTTTTAATATGTTGTCTAGGTTGGTCATAACTTTCCTTCCAAGGAGTTAAGTGTCTTTTAATTTCATGGTTGCAATCACCATCTGCAGTGATTTTGGAGGCCCCCCAAATAAAGTCAGCCACTGTTTCCACTGTTTCCCTATCTATTTGCCATGAAGCGATGGGACCAGATGCCATGATCTTAGTTTTCTTAGTTTTTTCACTGTCCTCTTTCACTTTAATCAAGAGGCTCTTTAGTTCTTCTTCACTTTCTGGCATAAGGGTGGTGTCATCTGTATATCTGATGTGATTGATATTTCTCCTGGCAATCTTGATTCCAGCTTGTGCTTCTTCCAGCCCAGCGTTTCTCATGATGTACTCTGCATATAAGTTAAATAAGCAGGGTGACAATATACAGCCTTCATGTACTCCTTTTCCTATTTGGAACCAGTCTGTTGTTCCATGTCCAGTTCTAACTGTTGCTTCCTGACCTGCATACAGTTTCTCAAGAGGCAGATCAGGTGGTCTGGTATTCCCATCTCTTTCAGAATTCTCCACAGTTTATTGTGATCCACACAGTCAAAGGCTTTGGCATAGTTAATAAAGCAGAAATAGATGTTTTTCTTGAACTATCTTGCTTTTTCGATGATGCAGCAGATGCTGGCAATTTGATCTCTGGTTCCTCTGCCTTTTCTATAACCAGCTTGAATATATGGAAGTTCACAGTTCATGTATTGCTGAAGCCTGGCTTGGAGAATTTTGAGCATTATTTTATTAGCGTTTGAGATGAGTGCGATTGTGTGGTAGTTTGAGCATTCTTTGGTATTGCCTTTCTTTGGGATTGGAATGAAAACTGACCTTTTCCAGTCCTGTGGCCACTGCTGAGTTTTCCAAATTTGCTGACATATTGAGTGAAGCACTTTCACAGCATCATCTTTTAGGATTTCAAATAACTCAACTGAAATTCCATCACCTTCTCTAGATTTGCTCCATTGCTCTAAGAGGTGGATCGAAAAAAAAATCTTGCATTTTTAAGTCAGAGAGTGTTGTGCCTATGTTTTCCTCTTAGCGTTTTATAGTGTCTGGCGTTTCATTTAGATCTTTAACCCATTTTGAATTTATTTTTGTGTGTGGTGTTAGGGAGTGTTTAAATTTCATTCTTTTACATTTATCTATCCAGTTTTTCCAGCACCATGTATAGAAGAGGCTGTCTTTTCTCCATTATATATTTTTACCTCCTTTGTCATAGATTAGGTGACCATAGGTGCATGGGTTTATCTCTGAACATTCTGTCCTGTCCCATTGATCTATATTTCTATCTTTCTGTACATACTGTTTTCATGGAGTATAGTCTGAAGTCAGGGAGACTAATTCCTCCAGCTGTCATTCTTTCTCAAATTACTTTGGCTATTTAGGGTCTTTGGTGTTTCAGTAAAAAATTGTAGAATATTTTGCTCCAAGTCTATGAAAATTGCCATTGGTAACTGAATAGGTATTGCATTGAATCTGTATATTGCCTTGGGTACTATAGTCATTTTAGCAATATTGATTCTTCAAATCCAGGAACATGGTAATCTCTACATTTATTAGTGTCATTTTTTATTTATTTCATCAATATATTGCAGTTTTTTTGAGTATAGTTCTTTTGACTCATTTGGTAAGGTTGTTCCTAATTTTATTTTTTAATACAAGAACAAATGGGATTGTAATTTCTCCTTTTGATCTTTTATTGTTAGTGTATAGAAATGAAATACATTTCTGTGTATTAATTTTGCATCCTACAACCTCCCCAAATTCGTTGATGAGATTTAGTAATTTTTGGTAGTATCTTTAGGATTTTTCTATGTATAGTATCATGTCATTTGCAAAAACTGACATTTTTACTTCTTTTCCAACTTAGACTTCTTTTATTTCTTATTCCTCTCTGATTCCCATGTCTAGGACTTCCAAAACTATGTTGAATAAAAGCAGTGCAAGTGTATATCCTTGTCTTGTTCCTAATCCTAGAGGGAATGCTTTCAGGTTTTCACTATTGAAAATGATGTTTGCTGTGGTTTTTATCATGCTGCTGCTGCTGCTATGTCGCTCCAGTCATGTCCGACTCTGTGCGACCCCATAGACGGCAGCCCACCAGCTGCTCCCCTGTCCCTGGGATTCTCCAGGCAAGAACACTGGAGTGGGTTGCCATTTCCTTCTCCAAGTCATGAAAGTGAAAAGTGAAAGTGAAGTCGCTCAGTCATGTCTGACTCTTAGTGACCCCATGGACTGTAGCCCACCAGGCTCCTCCATCCATGGGATTCTCCAGGCAAGAGTACTGGAGTGGGGTGCCATTGCCTTCTCTGGGTTTTTATCATATACAACCTTTATTATGTTAGGTATGTTTTCTTGATGCCCACTTTCTGGAGAGGTTTTTTTTTTTTATCATAAATGGGTGTTGAAAGCTTTTTCCTCATCTATTGAAATAATCATATGACTTTCATTTTTTAATTTGTTAATATGACATATCACTTTGATTGATTTGTGTGTAGTGAAGAATCCTCACATCCTTGGGATAAATCCCACCTGATCATGATGTATGATTCTTTTGATGTGTTTTTGGATTTGGTTAGCTAGTATTTTGTTGAGGATTTTTGTGTCTATGTTCATAAGTGATAGTGGCCTATAATTTTCTTTTTTGTGTGTAATATCTTAGTCTGCTTTTGGTATCAGGATGATGGTGGACTCCTTGAATATGCTTCAGAGTGTTTCTTTGTCTGCAATTTTTTGGAAGAGTTTGAGAAGGATAAGCATTAGCTCCTCTCTTAGTACTTGATAGAATTAGCCTGTGATGCCATCTGGTCCTGGACTTTTGTTTGTTGGAAGGTTTTAATCATAGTTTCAGTGCCAGTGCTTGTGATTTGTCTGTTCATATTTTCTATTTATTTCTGATTCACTCTTGGAAGGTTGTACTTTTCTAAGAGTTCGTCCATTTCTTCCAGGTGGTCCATTTCATTGGCATATGGTTTCTTGTAGTATTCTCTTATTATCTTTTATTTCTGCCGTGTCAGTTCTAACTTCTTCTTTTTCATTTATATTTTGCTAATTTTATTTCTCTTCTTTTCTTCTTGTGTGTGGCAATATCAACAACACATTTGGCTCAAGAACTGCTAGCCAGCTTAACAGTGCAGTGATGGTTCAAGAAGTTTTGCAAAGGAGACAAGAACCTTGAAGATGAGGAGCATAGTAGCCAGCCATTGGAAGTTGACAATGACCAACTGAGAGTCTTCATCATCAAAGCTGATCCTCTTTCTACTACATAAAAAGTTTCTGGAGAACTCAATGCTGACTATTTAATGGTCATTCAGCATTTGAAGCAAATTGGAAAGGTGAAGAAGTGCAATAAGTGGGTGCCTCATGAGCTGACCAGAAACAAACAAAAATTGCTTTAAGGTGTTGTCTTCTCTTATTCTACGTAACAACAATGAACCATTTTTCAATCAAATTGTGATGTATGACAAAAAATGGATTTTATAACAATTGACAACAACCAACTCAGTGGTTGGACCAAGAAGAAACTCCAAAGCACTTCACAAAGCTAACCATGCCCCCCTAAAATGGTCATGGTCACAGGTGGTCTGCTGCTAGTCCAATATACTACAACTTTCTGAATCCCAGGGAAACTACTACATCTGAGAAGCATGCTCAGCAAATAGACGAGATACACTGAAAACTCCAATGCCTACAGCTGGCATTGATCAACAGAATGGGTGCAATTCTTCTCCATTACAATGCCCAACCGCACATCACACAACCAGTGCTTCAAAAGATGAACAAATTGGGCTACAAGCTTTTGCCTCATCCGACATATTGACCTAACTTTTTGTCAACCTTCTACCACTTCTTCAAGCATCTGGACATCTTTTTTTTTTTCCAGGGAAAAAGCTTCTACAACCAGCCAGATGCAGAAAATTCTTTCCAAGAGTTTGTTGATTCTTAAAGCATGGACTTATATGCTCCAGGAAGAAACAAGCTTATTTCTCATTAGCAAAAATTTGTTGATTGTAATGGTTCCTATTTTGATTAATAAAGATATATTTGACCCTAGTTTTGATGATTTAAAATTCGAGGTCGAAAATCACAATTACTTTTGCATCAACCTTAATAGTAACTTCGGTTTTTGTTGTTTTTGATCTTCTTTTTTATCTAGTTGCTTTAGGTATAAGGTAGGTTGTTTATTTGAGATTTTTCTTGTTTCCTGAGGTAATATTCTATAGCAATAAACTTCCAGGTAGAACGACTGTTGCTGTGTCCCATAGGTTTTGTCATTTATTTGCGGGTATTTTTAAAAATTTCCTCGTTGATTTCTTCAGTGATCCATTGGTTGTTTAGTAACATATCATTTAGCCTCTATGATATATATATCATATATATATATATATATATCCTTTTTCCTGTAATTGTTTTCTATTTTTATAGTGTTGTGGTCAGAAAAATGTTTGATATGATTTCAATTTTCTTTTTTTAAATTTAATTTAATTTTTTAACTTTACAATATTGTATTGGTTTTGCCATATATTAAAATGAATCCACCACAGGTATACATGTGTTCCCCATCCTGAACCCTCCTCCCTCCTCCCTCCCCGTACTATCCCTCTGGGTTGTCCCAGTGCACCAGCCCTGAGCATCCAGTATCGTGCATCGAACCTGGACTGGTGACTCATTTCATATATGATATTATACATGTTTCAATGCCATTCTCCCAAATCATCCCACCCTCTCCCTCTCCCAAAGAGTACAAAAGACTGTTCTATACATCTGTGTCTCTTTTGCTATCTCACATACAGGGTTATTGTTACCATCTTTCTAAATTCCATATATATGCGTTAGTATATTGTATTGGTGTTTTTCTTTCTGGCTTACTTCACTCTGTATAATAGGCTCCAGTTTAATCCACTTCATTAAAACTGATTTAAATGTATTCTTTTTAATGGATGAGTAATACTCCATTGTGTATATGTACCACAGCTTTCTTATCCACTCATCTGCTGATAGACATCTTGGTTGCTTCCATGTCCTGGCTATTATAAACAGTGCTGCGATGAACATTGGGGTACACATGTCTCTTTCAATTCTGGTTTCCTCAGTGTGTATGCCCAGCAGTGTGATTGCTGGATCATTAAACTTGATTTGTGACCCAAGATGTGATCTATCCTGGAAAATGTCTCATGTGCACTTGAGAAGAAAATGTATAGTGTTGCTTTCTGATGGAATGTCCTGTAAATATCAAAGTCTATCTGGTCTAATGTATCATTTAAGGCTTGTGTTTCCTTATTAAATTTTCTCTGTGGACGATCTATCCATTGGTGTAAATGGGATGCTAAAGTCCCCACTGTTATTGTATTACTGTCAATTTATCTTTTTATGGATATTAGGTTTTGCCCTTTTTATTGAAGTGCTCCTTGGTTGGGCACATATATATTTACAATTGTTATATCTTCTTCCTAGATTGGCCCATTGATCATTATACAGTGTCCTTTCTTGTGTCTTGCAACAGTTTGTAAGTCTATTCTCTCTGCTATGAGTATTGCTACTCCAGCTTTTTTTCAAGTTCCATTTGCATGGAATACTTTCCCACCCTCCCACTTTCAGTCTGTATGTGTCTCCAGGCCTTTTGTAGGCAGCATATATATGAGCCTAGTTTTTGTATCCATTCAGTCTTTTGGATGAAACCTTTAATCCATTCACATTTAAGGTAATTGTCAATAAGAATGTTCCTACTATCACTTTCCTTAACTGCTTTTGGTTTCTTTATGTAGGTGTTTTTCCTTCCATTTCTGTTTTGTTCTCTTCTCTTGTGGTTTGATGACCATTTTAAGTGCTGTGTTTGGGTTGTTTTTCTTCATGTGTACCTATTGTAGTGTTTTTTTTTTTTTGGGGGGGGGCGGAGGGGGGATTTGTATTTCCCATGTGGTTTTGATTTAGCAATCTATATACAAATAAGGTTGTTTTAAGTTGCTGATTTCTTAATTTCAAGTGCAATTCCCATTCCATGCATTTATACTCTGCTTTACTTATGATTGCTTGTTTTGATAGCATATTTGTATATCTGTGATTTCCTACTTTTATTATATAATCTTTCCTTTAGCACTGAGCTTTCCCATTTGTAATTTTCTTGTTTCTCATTGTGGCTTCTTTTTTCCCTTCCTACTGAAGTTCCTTTAGGATTTGTTTTAATGCTATTCTATCGATACTTTTGGTTATATTGAAAGCTGTTGATTTCTCTGAGGTATCTGAATGAAAGCCTTGCTGGGTAGAATATTTTTTGTTGTAGGTTTTTCCCTTTCATCACTTGAAACATATTGTACCACTTGCTTATGACCTGCAGAGTTTTTGCTTAAAAATAAACTAATAACCTTATAGGTGTTCCCTTTATATTATTTGTTTCTTTTCTCTTGTTACTTTTAATATTTTTCTCTGCGTTTAATTTTGATAGTTTGATTAATATGAATCTTGGCATGTTCATCCTTGAGTTTATCTTTTATAGGACTCTCTGCACCTCCTGCACTTGGGTGACTATTTCCTTTCACATGTTAGGGAAGTTTTTGACTATAGTCTCTTCAGATATTTTTGTGGCCCTTTATCCTTTTTTTCTGGGCACCCCATAATATGAAGGTTGCATTTAATGTTGTCCCAGAGGCCTCTGAGATAATTCTCATTTCTTTTCATTCTTTTTTCTTTATTCTATTCCACGGAAGTTACTTTCACTACTCTGTCCTCTAACTCACTTATTTATTCTTCTGCCTCAGTTATTCTACTATTGATTCCTTATAATGCATTTTAAAATTTCTATTATTGTGTAACTCATCTCTTTTTGTCTCTCTTTTAAATCTTTTATTTCTTTGTAAATCATTTCTTTTATCTTTTTGATCTGTACTTCCATTCTTTGTTGAGATCTTGGATCGTCTTTACTGTAATTACTCTGAATTCTTTCCTTGGTATATTGCCTATATCCTTTTAATTTCATGTTTCTTGTAGGTTTTTATCTTGCTGCTTCATCAGCAATGCATTTCTCTGTCATTTCATTTTGTTATCACCTTAACTGTTTGTGGTCTCCTTTCCACAGGCCTCCTTTCTTAACTGTTTGTGGTCCTCCTTTCTCCATTTCTCCATTTCTGTTGCTTCTGGTGACCGACCCCTGGTAGGTGATGTCGGTCCAGGGGCTTTTGTTGGCTTCCTGATGGGAGGGGGTGCTGGTGCTTTCCCTTTTGTAGGTGGAGTTGAGTCTTGTCCCATGGATAGGCAGGGAAATGTCAAGAGGTGCATTTTGGTGTGCTTGTGAGCTTAGTAAGACTTTAGGCAGCCTATCTAATGATGGGCACAACATTTTCTTGTCTTGTTAGTTGTTTGGTGTAAGGCATTCCAGCACTGGAGCCTGTAGGCTGTTGGGCAGGGTCGGGTGTTGGCATCAAAATGGGAACCTCCTGGAGATATCATCCTAAGTAATTCTCTGGAGCTTCTGCTACTAATGTCCTCATCTCCCTGGTGAACTATAGCCGACTTCTGCCTCTCCAGGAGACTTTCCAATTCACATAAATTAACCTAACACCAGTTCATCTGGAGATATTTTCTTTTTGTGCTGAGTACCAGTGTCTGTGATAAGTTCTATGTGCCCTCCAAGAATTGAGTATCTGTTTTCCCCAGCCCTATGGGTCTCTTGCCCTCAAATCCTGCTGGTCTTCAAAGCTAAATGCTTCAGGGGTTCCTTTTTGTAATTCCAGACCTGCAGGCAGTCTTTAAGGGTTATTTTTATGTGGGAACATTGAAGTCTGCTTGGGTTTAACTTTGTGTTTGTGTGTGTGTGAGAGAGCTGCTTATAGTATGGATGTCCACCACCTCTCCTCAGCATACGCTGGCCATTATTAACTTGATAGGGTTGTTTGACTGATGTTATGGTGACCGGAGCCTGCCCTGGATGTTGAGCAGAACTTCCCCTTTGCTTTGTTTGTCAGCACCCATCATTCTCAGTTGCAGAGCTCCTCTTTCCCATTCCCTAAGTCTGTCTTCTCCCAGCTAACAGTAGTCCTTCCCTTAGGTCTGCTCTCTAAACCCCATTTTTTAGCACCCAGGCCCTGACCACCTTGGGTACAAATGGCTCTGGCTGGGATATGCAGGGCTGTGTTTGCACCCTCTGTGTAGGTCTTATTCTACCCTGCCTACAAAAGACTGGGTGCTGTGCTCACCTCCAAGCTCTTGAATCTTCCCTTCTATCCTAGCTCATCTTTCTCTGCTGAGGGGGCTTTCTCATATGGGGGACCCACTC
Organism: Bos javanicus; assembly: GCF_032452875.1. Lineage (NCBI taxonomy): Eukaryota > Metazoa > Chordata > Mammalia > Artiodactyla > Bovidae > Bos > Bos javanicus. The sequence continues at coordinate 1,957,475 of NC_083882.1, forward strand.
CTCTCCTTCTACCCCCTCAAGAGTGTGGGTGCTATCTCACTTCCTCTCCTCTTCTTTGTCCTTTCTTCTTTCTTCCATATTACATGTTTACATGGGGAGCTTTCTTGCCTTTTTGGTGTCTGAGCTCCTCTACTAGTGTTTATCAGGTGCTCTGTGAAAATTGTTCCATGTGTAGATGTATTCTTGATGCATTTGTGGGGGAAAGAAAAACAACATCCTCCTACTTCTCCACTATTATGACTCCTCAACCCTTTTATTTTAAATCCAGAATATATAAACTGTGTTGGAAAACAGAGTTTTGCATACATGGTTATTGGTGAAATGGAGTCTCTGCTCATCCCTTTTCTTTTTGATTACATCTAAGACCTTTTTCGTTGTGTTAAGGATTCTATAGTTTCATTACAATGAGCTTGAATTTTTACTTTTTAATTTTTGTTTAATTTGTTCAGCATTTTTGTGTTTCCTAATTTTGAGGATTGTATTTCAACAATTCTGGGAAATTCTCAGCCAATATCCCATATACTATCCATTCAAATTTATTTTTGTTTCTAACTGATATTGCAATGTTAATATCAGTAGGCTTAGGGCCACTTTTATGATAATATCTCAGTTACCAGATTCCCAGATCACAGTATGTCCTATAAATTCAAACTGTACTCTGCCTAAAGAAAGCTGTGAAGACAAGTTCTCACAAACATCTTTCCCTCCCTACATTAAGCCCAGGCCAAGACAGAAAATACTTCAATAGTAGATTGTTTCCTATTCTTTCTCTTTATTAAGGTGTTACCCTTCAATAGTCTGGCTCTGTAAAGGACTTAAGATCTAACTTATTACCTTGACTGAGCACAAAGTTCCTGTTCTTGGGTAAGCATTAAATCCTCAGTCAAACTACCCAATCTGACAACTTCCTTCAGCACAGTCATCTTTCATTCTTGGTTCCTAAAGATTTTCTTTACTTTCCTGGAAATTCAGCTATGCATTTATAATATTTTATTTAGCATTCCTGTATGTTTTATATTACCAAATTTATGTAGTCCATAGTTTATCTAAAACTGAACTTCCCTTGACAGTATCACCATAAAGATGAGGTCAAGAAACAGATATACTGGAGTATAAAAAAGATCAGTAAATAAGTAGTTTAATTACTCATGTTATTGGGTAATGTGAACCTGAGTGATTTAGCATGGGTTGAGCAGACTGGAGAGCTCTTATTCTCTGGCAATTTCAGGTACAGCCTGTACAAAGATAATTATCAAGGATGGTTGGTACTCATTTGGGAAACTATTTGGGAAATCTATTACTGACTTTTACTAGAGATTCCTGTTATTTAATCTCAGCATGGTTTGTGTTGATGATGGACAGGGAGGCCTGGCATGCTGCGATTCATGGGTTTGCAAAGAGTTGGATACGACTGAGCGACTAAACTGAACTGAACTGAGCAATCTGTTATTTATTTCTTGCTAATTCACTATAACTTTTCTCTGGTGTGGCTATTTAAGCATTTTACATTATCTCTTTAAGTCCACATATCATCCTGCCTCTTGTTTCTCAGCTTGCAATCTCTGTGTGGCTTTAGTCAATAACCTCTAATTTCTATTAAATTTATTTTAAAGTAAAAGCACTTATAAATGTTAGAAAGATATGAGACCAGTGGAAATTCTGCACTAGGTGTCTTCATGAAAAAAATCACTGTCAGTTCTAGATTGCCTAACAAAGATCTATAATAAATAAAACTTTTGTAATATGTATTTTAAGAGGTGAGGACTTAACAAAACCACAAAGAACTGAAAGTGACATAAATCCTGGCAGAAAAGACCTTGTAGAGCTTGATGCACCCCAATAATCTGGAAGCTGAGAGCTCAAGGAGCAGAAATCTTAAGATTTATTTACTTGGATGATGATGCTAGAGAGAATATTATTTTTGCTGAACCAGATCCTGGCTGAAAACAAACAAACAAACCAATGTTCTAGATAAACTGTTGCAAAGGCTTCATTGCCTTTGAACACTCACCACCCTAAGCTTGTGTACCCATAGCATGAGGTCAGATTTTGGTTCTCTAGAACTAGAGGGAAATATCTTTGTGGAAAATAACCAAAGTTATACTCCATAGTAAAGTGTCCTACACATAGAGGGTCATTTGTCTAAAGTTTTTTTTTTTTTTTAATGTTTCTGTAAAACTGACAATATTATGGGTATGTTTTTTCATGAATTTCATCATCACAGCCAAAGTGAAGACTATCTTTTAAAACAAAAACAAATCTGAGTGATTTGATGTTGGATGCAAACTAAATATCATGTCTCTACATATCTGATGTTATTCTTTTATAATGAGGGAAAATAAACAGCTTGAGGTGAACGATGTCAATATAAACTGGCACTACCTTCATACAAGTGTGCTTGGCCAAGTTGTTAAGAGAAAACAATGCCTAGGGTAAGGACTTGGTTGCAATGATTTATTATGGACTTTCATAGGGACAGAAAAATGTGAGTTAGAGGATCTTCATTTCCATTCTTTTCATCTTCTTAAAAGATATAGAGGAAGCAAATAAATAATAATGAACTGTTTGAGTCTGTTTGTGTTCTGAAGCATATACAAGTCATATTAATCATATTCTTTCAAAGAAGTCCATCTTTACAAGAATAAAATGCTTATGTACTGTGCTGTGCTTAGTAGCTCAGTCATGTCCAACTCTTTGCGACCTCATGGACTGTAACCCACCAGGCTACTCTGTCCATGGGTTTTCTCCAGGCAAGAATCCTAGAGTGAGTTGCCACGCTCTCCTCCAGGGTATCTTTCCAACCCAGGAATTGAACCCAGTTCAATTTGGCTGAGGCCAAACTATGGTAGGGGTAGTTATGATAATGGTGACCTCCTTCAAAAGGACTTATGTCAGCATGTCCCACGGCTCCCAGGACTGCTGTATTCAATGCCCCGGACCCTGTGGCAGGCCACTGTATACCTAAGTCAAGCCAGAGATTCCTGGACACTCACAGGCAAGTTTGGCTCAGTCTCTTGGGGGGGGGATCACTGCTCCTTTCTCTTGGGTCCTGGTCACACAAGGTTTTGATTCTTCCTCCAAAAGTCTGTTTCTCCCATCCTGTGGAAGTTCTGTAATCAAATCCCACTGGCCTTCAGAGAACTCTGGGGGTTCTCATTCCCTTTGTCAGATCCGCAGTTTGGGGAATCTTTTGTAGGCTCTAGAACTTTTGCAACAGTGCAAGAACTTCTTTGATATAATTGTTCTCCATTTTGTGTGCCATCTGCTCGGTGGCTCTATTGTATGGCTAATGACAACCTCCTCCGAGAGGACTTATGCCACATGCCAAGCCTCCCAGGTCTGCTGCAGCTAGACCCCCTGTCCTTGCAGCAGGCCACTGCTGACCTGTGCCTCCACAGGAGACACTCAAACACTCAAAGGCAGATCTGGCTCAATTAAAAGATGGCAGAGTAAAAAGACATATACTCATCTTTTTCTGGGAGAACTCCAAAATTGCAACTCACTATTGAATAACCTTCAACAGGAGAATGCTGGATCCCAATAAAAAAAAGATACCCCAGGTCCAAGGGCAAAGGAGAAACTGCAACAAGATGGTAGAAGGGATGAAATCGTGTATAGAATAAACCCCCATACCTTTCAGAGTTGCTTGGAAGGCTCAAACAAAACCTTGTGTGTGCCAGGACCCAGAGGCCTCCCAAGAGACTGAGCCAGACCTGACTGTAAATGTTAGTTAATGCAAATCTAACTCATGCTAAGTGCCTTCAGTCCTGTCCAACTCTTTGTGATCCTATGGACTGTAGCCTGCCAGGCACCTCTGTCTACAGGATTTCTCAGTCAAGAATACTGGTGTGGGTTTCCATGCCCTCTTCCGGGGATCTTCCCAAGCCTGGGATCAAACCCATGTTGCTTATGCAGGCAGTGTTTGAACAGCTTGGTTTCATCTTGAACATATTTGATATGCAATTCATCAAATGTTCCTTCGTGTTGTTCAGTGCCTAGTTCTAACTGTTGCTTCTTGATCTGCATATAGGTTCCTTCATAGTCCTTCATATATCCCTATAATACATATGTGAAAATATCTGAGTTTGAATATAAATTTTATTCCCATCCCCACTGCTCCCTCAAGTTATATATTTATTCATTGGTGATATGTCTAGTTAAGGAGATCTCAAGAAATGAGATATTTTTCTTAGTAGGAAGCAACATGAGAACATCATTTTCATGGAATGCATGGCCTTTAAATCCAACCAACCTGAAGGTCTGATTCTGTGACTCTGTAGTGTTGAGATTTTGTGAACCACTGATCAAGAGATACTTGTGTAACATATCCATGTGCTATATTTCTTTTATCATGTTCATTTGAAATATTATCATCTGAACATTTTTCCTCTTTTATTTTTCTTAATTCAAAACTTGCCTTATGCTTTAGGACATATTTTATTTTCCCTTATTTTTTTGTGAAGTGAAACGTAAAGAAGTGTTTGAAAAAAATTCCGTGGCCACTTTTGCTGGAAAGACTAAGTTAAATAGGACTTAAGAGGTTTCTTTGTTGTAGGAATTTTTAGAGACTTTATGCTAACCTCCACTGAATTGGTTTCCCACATGACCCAGTGGTAAAGAATCTGCCTTCCAAGGAGAGAGACACAGGAGACATGGGTTCCATCCCTGGGTCGGGAAGATAACCCAGAAGAGGAAATGGCAACTCATTCTTGTATTCTTGCCCCCAAAATTCCATGGACAGAGGAGACTGGAGGGATACAGGCCATGGGGTTGCAAAGAGTCAGACATGACTGAGTGACTGAGCACACATGCATGCGAAATCCCAAGAGCAAAATATAGTATGAAGTTCTTTAGAGTTTTATAAGTTGTTTAAGGATATCCTTCCTATAGCATCACTCTTCATTCATCTCTTTAACTTCTACATACATTAGAGACTTCAGCTGTTTCATCAGCACTTTTCTTATTTCTCTTCAGTGTTAATCATTTTATCCATGATAATAACTAAACTACTGAAACAAGAACTCCCCAGGTCAGTACATGCTCAATATGCTACTGAAGATCAGTGAAGAAATAACTCCGAAAAGAATGAAGAGACAGAGCCAAAGCAAAAACAACACCCAGTTGTGGAGATAACTGGTGATAGAAGTAAAGTCCAATGCCGTAAAGAGCAATATTGCATAGGAACCTGGAATGTTAGGTCCATGAATCAAGGCAAATTAGAAATGGTAAAACAGGAGATGGCAAGAATGAACATCGACATTTTAGGGATCAGCGAACTAAAATGTACTGGAATGGGTGAACTTAATGCAGATGACTGTGGGCAAGAATCCCTTAGAAGAAATGGAGTAGCTATCATAGTGGATGTGACTGGTGATAGAAGCAAGGTCCGATGCTATAAAGAGCAATATTGTATAGGAACCTGGAATGTCAGGTCCATGAATGAAGGCAAATTGGAAGTGGTCAAACAAGAGATGGCAAGAGTGAATGTCGAAATTCTAGGAATCAGAGAACTGAAATGGACTGGAATGGGTGAATTTAACTCAGATGACCACTATATCTACTACTGTGGGCAGGAATCCCTCAGAAGAAATGGAGTAGCCATCATGGTCAACAAAAGAATCCGAAATGCAGTACTTGGATGCAATCTCAAAAACAACAGAATGATCTCTGTTCGTTTCCAAGGCAAACCATTCAATATCACAGTAATCCAAGTCTATGCCACAACCAGTAATGCTAAAGAAGCTGAAGTTGAACGGTTCTATGAAGACCTCCAAGACCTTTTAGAACTAACACCCCAAAAAGATGTCCTTTTCATTATAGGGGACTGGAATGCAAAAGTAGGAAGTCAAGAAACACCTGGAGTAACAGGCAAATTTGGCCTTGGAATACAGAATGAAGCAGGGCAAAGACTAATAGAGTTTTGCCAAGAAAACGCACTGGTCATAACAAACACCCTCTTCCAACAACACAAGAGAAGACTCTATACATGGACATCACCAGATGGTCAACACCGAAATCAGATTGATTATATTCTTTGCAGCCAAAGATGGAGAAGCTATATACAGTCAGCAAAAACAAGACCAGAAGCTGACTGTGGCTCAGACCATGAACTCATTATTGCCAAATTCAGACTTAAATTGAAGAAAGTAGGGAAAACCACTAGACCATTCAGGTATGACCTAAATCAAATCCCTTATGATTATACAGTGGAAGTGAGAAATAGATTTATGGGACTAGATCTGATAGATAGAGTGCCTGATGAGCTATGGAATGAGGTTTGTGACATTGTACAGGAGACAGGAATCAAGACCATCCCCATGGGAAAGAAATGCAAAAAAACAAAATGGCTGTCTGGGGAGGCCTTAAAAATAGCTTTGAAAAGAAGAGAAGTGAAAAGTAAAGGAGAAAAGGAAAGATATAAACATCTGAATGCAGAGTTCCAAAGAAGAGCAAGAAGAAATAAGAAAGCCTTCTTCAGTGATCAATGCAAAGAAATCTCAGTTTTCCAAGCCTTTGACAAAGAATAATTACTTTCATTGTCAATATCAACCTTCAGAGGAATCTCCCTGAAATTAGAATAAAAGGAAGACTTCCAATCATATTCTTTTTTCCTGTATATACTTTATATTATACAGCATAGGCTTTTTACTTGGTATATGCAATACAGGTATGAAATACAGATTTATATTTATTCAAGATATTGTCTGAGGAAAAAAAATAAACAAATTTAGAAGAGTAACAAAAAAAAAAAAAAAAGAAAGAAAGAAAGAGGAAAACAACAGAATGGGAAAGACTAGAGATCTCTTCAAGAAAATAAGAGATACCAAAGGAACATTTCATGCAAAGATGGTCTCGATAAAGAACAGAAATGGTATGGACCTAAGAGAAGCAGAAGATATTAAGAAGAGATGGCAAGAATACACAGAAGAACTGTACAAAAAAGATCTTCACGACCCAGATAATCACGATGGTGTGATCACTGACCTAGAGCCAGACATCCTGGAATGTGAAGTCAAATGGGCCTTAGAAAGCATCACTATGAACAAAGCTAGTGGAGGTGATGGAATTCCAGTTGAGCTATTCCAAATACTGAAAGACGATGCTGTGAAAGTGCTGCACTCAATACGCCAGCAAATTTGGAAAACTCAGCAGTGGCCACAGGACTGTAAAAGGTCAGTTTTCATTCCAATCCCAAAGAAAGGCAATGCCAAAGAATGCTCAAACTACTGCACAATTGCACTCATCTCACATGCTGGAAAAGTAATGCTTAAAATTCTCCAAGCCAGGCTTCAGCAATATGTGAACCATGAACTTCCTGATGTTCAAGCTGGTTTTAGAAAAGGCAGAAGAACCAGAGATCAAATTGCCAACATCCACTGGATCATAGAAAAAGCAAGGGAGTTCCAGAAAAACATCTATTTCTGCTTTATTGACTATGCCAAATCCTTTGACTGTGTGGATCACAATAAACTGTGGAAAATTCTGAAAGAGATGGGAATACCAGACCACCTGATCTGCCTCTTGAGAAATTTGTATGCAGGTCAGGAAGCAACAGTTAGAACTGGACATGGAACAATAGACTGGTTCCAAATAATGAAAAGGAGTATGTCAAGGCTGTATATTATCACCCTGCTTATTTAACTTATATGCAGAGCACATCACGAGAAACGCTGGACTGGAAGAAACACAAGCTAGAATCAAGATTGCTGGGAGAAATCTCAATAACCTCAGATATGCATATGACACCACTCTTATGGCAGAAAGTGAAGAGGAACTAAAAAGCCTCTTGAGGGAGGTGAAAGTGGAGAGTGAAAAAGTTGGCTTAAAGCTCAACATTCAGAAAACGAATATCATGGCATCCAGTCCCGTCACTTCATGGGAAATAGATGGGGAAACAGTGGAAACAGTGTCAGACTTTATTTTTCTGGGCTCCAAAATCACTACAGATGGTGACTGCAGCCATGAAATTAAAAGACACTTATTCCTTGGAAGGAAAGTTATGACCAACCTAGATAGCATATTCAAAAGCAGAGACATTACTTTGCTAACAAAGGTTCATCTAGTCAAGGCTATGGTTTTTCCTGTGGTCATGTATGAATGTGAGAGTTGGACTGTGAAGAAGGCTGAGCACCAAAGAATTGATGGTTTTGAACTGTGGTGTTGGAGAAGACTCTTGACAGCCCCTTGGACTGCAAGGAGAACCAACCAGTCCATTCTAAAGGAGATCAGCCCTGGGATTTCTTTGGAAGGAATGATGGTAAAGCTGAAACTCCAGTACTTTGGCCACCTCATGTGAAGAGTTGACTCATTGGAAAAGACTCTGATGCTGGGAGGGATTGGGGACAAGAGGAGAAGGGGACAACAGAGGATGAGATGGCTGGATGGCGTCACTGACTCGATGGACATGAGTCTGAGTGGATTCCGGGAGTTGGTGATGGACAGGGAGGCCTGGCGTGCTGCGATTCATGGGGTCGCAAAGAGTCAGACACTACTGAGCGACTGATCTGATCTGATCTGATCATAGTCAACAAAAGAGTCCAAAATGCAGTACTTGGATGCAATTTCAACAATGACAGAAAGATCTCGGCTCATTTCCAAGGCAAACCATTCAATATCCCAGTAATCCAAGTCTATGCCCTGACCAGTAATGCTGAAGAAGCTGAAGCCAAACGGTTCTATGAAGATCTACAAGGCCTTCTAGAGCTAGCACCACAAAATGGCATCCTTTTCATTATGAGGGACTGGAATGCAAAAGTGAAGTCAAGGGGTACCTGGAGTAACAGGCAAATTTGGTTTTGGAGTACAAAATGAAGCAGGTCAAAGGCTAATAGAGTTTTGCCAAGAAAACTGGTCATAGCAAACACCCTCTTCCAACAATACAAGAGAAGATGCTACACATGGACATCACCAGATGGTCAATATAGAAATCAAATTGATTATGTTCTTTGCAGACAAAGATGGAGAAGCTCTATACAGTCAACAAAAACAAGACTGAGAGCTGACTGTGGCTCAGATCATGAACTCCTTATTACCAAATTCAGACTTAAGTTGAAGAAAGTAGGGAAAACCACTAGACCATTCAGATATGACCTAAATCAAATCCCTTATGATTATAGAGTGGAAGTGAGAAATAGATTCAGGGGATTAGATCTGATAAACAGAGTGCCTGAAGAACTATGGACAGAGGTTTGAAACATTTTACAGGAGACTGGGATGAAGACCATACCCAAGAAAAAGAAATGCAAAAAGGCAAAATGGTTGTATGAGGAGGCCTTACTAATAGCTGAGAAGAGAAGAGATGCGAAAGGCAAAGGAGAAAAAGATACACCTATTTGAATGCCGAGTTCTGAAGAATATCAAGGAGAGAAAATACAGCCTTCCTTAGTGATCAATGCAAAGAAATAGAGGAAAACAACAGAATGGGAAAAACTAGAGATCTCTTCAAGAAAATTAGAGATACCAAGGGACTATTTCATGCAAGGATAGGAACAATAAAGGACAGACATGGTATGGACCTAACAGAAGCAGAAGATATTAAGAAGAGGTGGCAAGAATACACAGAAGAACTATACAAAAAAGATCTTCAAGACCCAGATAATCACAATGGTGTGATCATTCATCTAGAGCCAGACATCCTGGAATGCAAACTCAAGTGGTCCTTAGGAAAAGTCACTATGAACAAAGCTAGTGGAAGTGATGGAATTCCAGTTGAGCTGTTTCAAATCCTAAAATATGATGCTGTAAAAGTGCTGCACTCAATATGCCAGCAAATTTGGAAAACTCAGCAGTGGCCACAGGACTGGAAAGTGTCAGTCTTCATTCCAATCGTAAAGAAAGGCAATGCCAAAGAATGCTCAAAGTACCAGACAATTGCACTAATCTCACATGCTAGCAAAGTGATGGTCAAAATTCTCCAAGCCAGGCATCAACAGTATGTGAACCGTGAACTTTCAGATGTTCAAACTGGATTTAGAAAGGCAAAGGAACCAGAGCTCAAATTACCAACACCTGTTGGATCATCAAAAAGGCAAGAGAGTTCCCCAAATACATCTATTTCTGCTTTATTGACTATGCCAAAGTCTTTGACTGTGTAGATCACAACAAACTGTGGGAAATTCCTAAAGAGATGGGAATACCAGACCCCCTTACCTGCCTCCTGATAAATCTGTATACAGGTCCATAAGCAACAGTTAGAACTGGACATGGAACAACAGACTGGTCCCAAATTGGGAAAGGCATAAGTCAAGGATGTATATTGTCACCCTGCTTATTTAACTTATGTGCAGAGCACACCATGAGAAACACTTGGCTGGATGAAGCACAAGGTGGAATCAAGATTGCCAGGAGATATATCAATGACCTCGGATATGCAGATGACACCACCCTTAGGGCAGAAAGCAAAGAAGAACCAAAGAGCCTCTTGATGAAAGTGAAAGAGGAGAGTGAAACAGTTGGCCTAAAACTCAACACTCAGAAAACTAAGATCATCGGACCTGGTCCCAACACTTCATGCCAGTTAGATGGAGAAACAATGAAAACAGTGAGAGACTATATTTTTGGGTTCCAAAATTGGTGCAGATGGTGATTGCACCCATGAAATTAAAAGATCCTTGCTCCTTGGAAGAAAAGCTATGACCTACCTAGACAGCATATTAAAAGGCAGAGACATTACTTTGCCAACAAAGGTCCTTCTAGTCAAATCTATGCTTTTTCCAGTAGTCATGTATGGGTGTGCTGCTGCTGCTAAGTTGCTTCAGTCGTGTCCGACTCTGTGTGACCCTGTAGATGGCAGCCCACCAGGCTCCACCGTCCCTGGGATTCTCCAAGCAAGAACACTGGAGTGGTTTGCCATTGCCTTCTCTGTTATGGATGTGAGAGTTAATAAATAAATAAAGCTCAGTGCCAAAGAATTGATGCCTTTGAACTGTGATGTTGGAGAATACTCTTGATATTCCCTTGGACAGCACAGAGATCCAACCAGTCCATTCTAAAGGAAATCAGTCCTGAATATTCATCGGAAGGACTGATGCTGAGGCTGAAACGTCAACACTTTGGCCACCTGATGCAAAGTACCAACTCATTTTAAAAGACCCTATGCTGGGAAAGGTTGAAGGTGGGAGGAGAAGGGGATGACAGAGGATGAGATGGTTGGATGGCATCATTGACTCAATGGACATGAGTTTGAGTAAACTCCAGGAGTTGGTGATGGACAGGGAGTCCTGGCATGCTGCAGTCCATGGGATCACAAACAGTCAGACAGGACTGAGTGACTGAACTGAAATGATCTGAAACTACTTAAGAGAATTATGGCCATCATTTTTGTGATCGCATTTCACTATCTAATAACTTCAGCTAGCAGTATTTTTGATCATGCATTTTAAAATTTGCATGTTAGTAATTATATTCTACAGATTAAAATTGTGATTAACTAAATATGTAAACTTATTTACATAAATAACAACAACAGACTGGTTCCAAATAGCGAAAGGAGTATGTCAAGGCTGTATATTGTCACCCTGTTCATTTAACTTACATGCAGAGTACATCATGCGAAATGCTGGGCTGGATGAAACACAAGCTAGAATCAAGATTGCCAGGAGAAATGTCAATAACCTCAGATATGCAGATGACACCACCTTTAAGGAAAGCAAAGAAGAACTAAAGAGCCTATTGATTAAAGTGAAAGAGGAGAGTGAAAAAGTTGGCTTAAAACTCAACACTCTGAAAACTATGATCATGGCATCTGGTCCCATCATTTCATGACATAGATGGGGAAAGGGTGAAAACAGTGGCAGACTTTATTTTGGGGGGCTCCAAAATCGCTGCAGATGGTGACTTCAGCCATGAAATTAAAAGAGTCTTGCTTCTTGGAAGAAAAGTTGTGACCAACCTAGACAGCATATTATAAAGCAGAGACATTACTTAGCCAAAGGGGACAACAGAGGATGAGATGGTGGAATAGCATCACAGACTTGATGGACTCGATGGAGTTTGAGTAAGTTCCAGGAATTGGTGATGGACAGGGAGGCCTGGCGTGCTGCAGTCCATGGATTTGCAAAGAGTCAGACACGACTGAGCGACTGAATTGAACTGAACCGATTTACATAAAGAATTATTTTCTTTACCTTTCTTTCAACAGAGTATTTCCCTTGAATTTGACCTTATTTGTTTTTTCATACTTCAAATAGTTTGGTATCAGAGTACCAGATTTCTACCAAGTAGATTCAGAGAGATAACATAGATCTAAGCAGACACTCTATCTTTATAAATAAGGATTTTTTTTCTGAGTAAACCCTTTACATTTGTTCAAATGATTAACTTTAAAATTATTTTTAAGAACAGAAAAAATGAAGTGTCTTAAATAAGAGAAAAGACAGGATAAATATGCCTTTCCTGATGGAGTTAGATTCTCCTCTTTGGGATTGACATGAAATAGCAAGCTCACTGGATTGGTATTTGTCCATATTTTACATAAGACAGTCAAAATTTAAAGAGTGTTATTCTATTAGCTGACAGTACTGTGAAAATTTCCAAAAGGAAAGAAAAATTAAACTGCAGTCAATCAGTTAAACTTCTCAAAATCTTAAAAAAGAGAGAAGACTATGAATTCCTAACTTAAGTTCATATCATGTTTCTTATCAAAGTATAAGTACATTTGATAAACAACTTCTCAGTATCACATTGCATATTTACTTGTTTCTTGTGTTGTTTTCCCACTAAAGTATAAGCTTCATGGTACAGGGACTTTTACTGAGCTTAGAACATACAAGACAACATAAAAATAGTATTTGTTATGTAGATGTCAGATAAATGAAATCATATGCTGGTAAACAAGAAACATAAAAAAATAAAGATTAGGAACACTAACTCATTTGTTATTCTACTTAGTCACCAGTCCATCCACCTTTCAAGTCCATTTTTTAAGTTGTCATAACAGTGATAATTTTAAAATACAAAGTTCATTAGATTAAAAAGATCCAGTGGTATCTAAAAGCTATGATGAATTTAAAAATAGTTGGCTCTCATGGTTGTGAGAGCTGGACCATAAAGAAGGCAGATTACTGAAGAATTGATGTTTCAAACTGTAGTTCTGGGGACGACTCTTGAGATTCCCCTGGACTGCAAGGAGATCAAAGCAGTCAATTTCCCAGGAAATCAACCCATTGCAATTGGAATACTCATTGGAAACACTGATGCCAAAGAGGAAGCTCCAATACTGTGGCCACCTGATGACAAGAGCTGATTCCTTGGAAAAGACCTGATTCTGGGAAAGATTGAATGCAGAAAGAGCAGAGGGCAAAAGAAGATGAGATGGCTGGATGGCATCACCAAAACAATGGACATGAATTTAGGCAAACTCCAGGAGATGGTGAGGGACAGAAAAACCTGGAGTGCTGTAGTCCATAGGGTCATGAAGTCAGACATAACTTAGCAACTGAACACATACACAGGTTCTCATAGCTGAATAGTATAGCGATTATTTAAGTAACATATTCTTCATTTTTTTACCCATAAATTGATAGTTATTTCCGTATATTGATTCTTGTGAATAATACTGTAATGAGCATGAGATTGAAGATATCTCTCTGAGATCTTAATATGACTTTCTTTCCAAACAGTGGGATTGCTGGATCATATAGCAGTTCTATTTTTATTTTTTTTTTTGAGAAATTTCATACTGTATTCCATGATGAATATATAAATCTTGCTTTCTATGAGATTATGTATCAATATGGAGGATATTATACATAGTGAAATAAGTCAGACAGAGAAAGACACATACCACATGGTATCATTTATATGTATAATCTAAAAAAAAAATCAAACTCTTAGAAGCAGGGGATGGAATGGTGGTCACCAGGAGATGGAACAGAGAAGATGGTGAGATGTGAGTCAAAAGACACAAAATTGAAGCTATGTAGGGATTTCACATCTAGGCATAATGACTACACTTAACAACATTGTACTGAACAGAAGGGATATACTGAAAGTAACTATCACACCCCCAAAACTGTATCCATGTAAGATGATAATATGTTAGTTAGCTTCACTTCAGTAATCTTTGCCCTGTGTATGTATTATCAAATAATCATCCAACTTTTGTATATGCAGGATTGGGTAGCCATTTCCTTCTCCAGGGGATCTTCCTGACATGGAGACTGGACCTGGGTCTCCTGCATTGAAGGCAGGTTCTTTACCATCTGAGCCACCAGGGAAGCCCTAATATTTTATCAAAAATATATACATAAAAGAAAAAAGTTAAAAAAAATCTACTTAGCAAACCCTATGTGTCCTTTGTAATCTGTATCCAATTTGCCTTGATCATCTTCTCATTTCCCTGATGCTCCAAACACACTCATTTGCTTCCCTATACATGCAGGTCCTTCCCGGTGCTCTGCTCTGGCATATTTCTTGTGCCTTGAATGTTATTTCCCAGTTTTTCTTCCCAGTGGATTATGGCTCATTTTTCAGCAATTTGCTTTCATCTTTACTATATTTTTCCATATTCTGCTGTAGTATTTGCTTGGGTTCTTTAGTTTTGTTTCCATGGGAATTTCTTCAAGGGGTAGATTAAAATTTTTTTCTTTGAAATTGAAGTATAATGTATGTACAGTATTACATTGATTTCAGGTGTCCAAGAAAGCTGAGTGCTGAAGACCTGATGCTTTTGAATTGTGGTGTTGGAGAAGACTCTTGAGAGTCCCTTGGACAGCAAGGATATCCACCCAATCAATCCTAAAGGAAATCAGTCCTGAATATTCATTGGAAGGACTGATGCTGAAGCTGAAACTCTAATACTTTGGTCACCTGATGTGAAGAACCAACTCCCTGGAAAAAGACCCTGATGCGGGGAAAGATTGAAGGTGGGAGAAGAAGGGGACGACAGAGGATGAGATGGTTGGATGGCATCACCGACTCAATGGACATGAGTTTGAGTAGGCTCTGGGAATTGTGATGGATAGGGAGGCCTGGCGTGCTGCAGTCCATGGGGTTGCAAATAATCAGACACGACTGAGAGACCAAACTGACTGACAGGTGTACAACTTAATGAATTGACAGTAAAATACATTAAAAATGAACCAGACATGGAACAATGAACTGCTTCAAAATTGGGAAAGGAGTATGTCAAGGCTGTATATTGTCACCCTGCTTACTTAACTTATATGCTGATTACATCATGTGAAATGTCAGGCTGGATGAATCTCAAGCTGGAATCAAGATTGCTGGGAGAAATATCAATAACCTCAGATATGCAGATGACACCACCCTAATGGCAGAAAGTGAAGAGGAACTAAAGAGCCTCTTGATGAAGGTGAAAGAGGAGAGTGAAAAGCTGGCTTAAAACAGCATTCAAAAAATGAAGATCATAGCATCTGGTCCCATATCTTCATGGCTAATAGATGGGGAAAAAGTGGAAACAGTGACAGACTTTATTTTCTTAGGCTCCAAAATCACTGCAGACACTGACTGCAGCTACGAAATTAAAAGATGCTTCTTCCTTGAAAGGAAAGCTATGATAAATGTAGACAGAGTATTAGAAAGCAGAGACATGACTTTGCCAACAAAGGTCCATCTAGTCAAAGCTATGTTTTTTTCAGTAGTCATGTATGAATGTGAGAGTTGGACCACAAAGAAGTCTGAGAACTGGAGAATTGATGCTTTCAAACTGTGGTGCTGAAGAGGACTCTTGAGAGTCCCTCGGACTTAAAGGAGATCAAATCAGTCAATCCGAAAGGACATCAACCCTCAATATTCATTGGAAGGACTCATGCTTAAGCTCCAATACTTTGGCCACATGATGTGAAGAGCTAACTCATTGGAAAAGACCTTGATGGTGGGAAAGATTGACTGCAGGAGGAGTAGAGGGCAACAGAGGATACGATAGTTGGATGGCATCACTGACTCAGTGGAGATGAGTTTGAGCAAACTCTAGGAGATAGTAAAGGCCAGGGAAGCCTGGCATGCTGCAGTCCATGGGGTTGCAAGGAGTTGGACATGACTGAGCAACTGAACATCATGGTTAAATCTCACAGTCATCCTTCATCTCTCAACCCTAGCCCTCTAGAAACTACCTATTTGCTCTTTATATCTAAAGTCTGCTTCTGTTGTTTTGTTTGTTTGCTGTTGTTTGATTCTACATGTGTAATCATAAATTATTTGTCTTTCTTTGTCTGACTTAATTTCAATTAGCATAAAATGTACAGGACCATTTGAGTTTCATAAAACCATTTGAGTTTTCATTCTTTTTTCTATGTCTGGATGGACCTAACAGAAGCAGAAGATATTAAGAAGAGGTGGCAAAAATACACAGAAGAACTGTACAAAAAAGATCTTCAGAATCAAGATAATCACGATGGTATGATAACTCACCTAGAGCCAGACATCCTGGAATGTGAAGTCAAATGGGCCTTAGAAAGCATCACTACAAACAAATCTAGTGGAGGTGATGGAATTCCAGTTGAGCTATTCCAAATACTGAAAGATGATGCTGTGAAAGTGCTGCACTCAATATGCCAGCAAATTTGGAAAACTCAGCAGTGGCCACAGGACTGTAAAAGGTCAGTTTTCATTCCAATCCCAAAGAAAGGCAATGCCAAAGAATGCTCAAACTACTGCACAATTGCACTCATCTCACATGCTAGTAAAGTAATGCTTAAAATTCTCCAAGCCAGGCTTCAGCAATATGTGAACCATGAACTTCCTGATGTTCAAGCTGGTTTTAGAAAAGGCAGAAGAACCAGAGATCAAATTGCCAACATCCACTGGATCATTGAAAAAGCAAGAGAGTTCCAGAAAAACATCTATTTCTGCTCTCTTGACTATGCCAAAACCTTTGACTGTGTGGATCACAATAAACTGTGGAAAATTCTGAAAGAGATGGGAATACCAGACCACCTGACGAGCCTCTTGAGAAACCTATATGCAGGTCAGGAAGCAACAGTTAGAACTGGACATGGAACAACAGACTGGTTCCAAATAGGAAAAGGAGTACGTCAAGGCTGTATACTGTCACCTGCTTATTTAACTTATATGCAGAGTACATCATGAGAAACCCTGGACTGGAAGAAGCACAAGCTAGAATCAAGATTGCTGGGAGAAATCTCAATAACCTCAGATATGCAGATGACACCACTCTTATGGCAGAAAGTGAAGAGGAACTCAAAAGCCTCTTGATGAAAGTGAAAGTGGGGAGTGAAAAAGTTGGCTTAAAGCTCAATATTCAGAAAACAAAGATCATGGCATCTGGTCCCATCACTTCATGGGAAATAGATGGGGAATGAGTGGAAACAGTGTCAGACTTTATTTTTCTGGGCTCCAAAATCACTACAGATGGTGATTGCAGCCGTGAAATTAAAAGATGCTTATTCCTTGGAAGAAAAGTTATGACCAACCTAGATAGCATATTCAAAAGCAGAGACATTACTTTGCCAAAAAAGTTCCATCTAGTCAAGGCTATGGTTTTCCCAGTGGTCATGTATGGATGTGAGAGTTGGACTGTGAAGAAAGTTGAGCGCCGAAGAATTAATGCTTTTGAACTGTGGTGTTGGAGAAGACTCTTGAGAGTCCCTTGTACTGCAAGAAGATCCAACCAGTCTGTTCTAAAGGATATCAGCCCTGGGTTTTCTTTGGAAGGAATGATGCTAAAGCTGAAACTCCAGTACTTTGGCCATCTCTTGCTAAGAGTTGACTCATTGGAAAAGACTCTGATGCTGGGAGGGATTGGGGGCAGGAGGAAAAGGGGACGACAGAGGATGAGATGGGTGAATGACATCACTGACTCGATGGATGTGAGTTTGAGTGAACTCTGGGGGATGGTGATGGACAAGGAGGCCTGGTGTGCTGCGATTCATGGGGTCGCAAAGAGTCGGACACGACTGAGCGACTGAACTGAACTGAACATTCAGAATATACACATACCACATTTTCTTCTTCCATTTTTCTATTGGTTGGCATTTATTAATAAATTACTTCTGTATCTTGTTTATTGTAAACAAAACTCTAATGAATATAGGAGGGCTTATGTCTATCTGAATTAGTGTTTTTGTTTTCTTTGGAAAAATACTGAGAAATAGCATTACTTTAAACACATTTCCATTGTGGCTGTACCAATTTACAGACCACCAATAGTACATGAAGGTTCCCCTTTTTCCAAATTCTCACAAACACTTTTGATGATAGCCATTCTGACGGATGTCAGATGATATCTTATTGGGGTTCAATTTGCATTTCTCTCATACTTGCTGCTAAGCTGCTGCTGCAAAGTCACTTCAGTCGTGTCCGACTCTGTGCCACCCCATAGACGGCAGCCCACCAGGCTCCCCCATCCCTGGGATTCTCTAGGCAAGAATACTGGAGTGTGTTGCCGTTTCCTTCTCCAATGCATGAAAGTGAAAAGTCAAAGTGAAGTTGCTCAGTCGTGTCCAAATCTAGCGACCCCATGGGCTGCAGCCTACAAGGCTCCTCCTTCCGTGGAATTTTCCAGGCAAGAGTACTGGAGTGGGATGCCATTGCCTTCTCCAATACTTAATTTCTTAAGTAATTTAAGAAATTAAGTAATCTTAATTTCTCTCGTACTTAATGGTGCTAAATATCTTTTTGTGTATATGTTGACCATTTGTATATCTTCTTTGTACGAATGTTTATACATGTTCTCTGCCCATTTTAAAAGTCACATTGCTTGTTTTTTGATATTGAGTTGTATTGAGGTGAGCCAGATCAGGGTGCAGGATGGAGTCCAGAGTCCCAGCACATCTCCGAGCTGTGTGCAGAGTTTTGAGGACGTGGGTCTGAATCTGGGCTGTGCTCCAGAAAGCTGTGACCGAGCCAGAGCCCCTTCAGAGAAGGAGGTTATCCTGGCCCTGTGCCCTGAGGACAGTCCTGGGAGAGAATCCACTGGAGATTGTTTTAAGATGTAGAACCCTTGAATGTGAAGTTATCCAAATGATGTTGGAGCAGTCATACAGAAATTGCTTCATGTTGTGGACTTGGTAATTACATCTACAGCTCCATGGTGGAGTAGAATGACGTTTGCTTATCTTCTCCTGTGAGAACTCCAAAATTACACCTCGCAGATGAACAATCATCAACAGAAGAATGTTGGATCCCACCAAAAAATATACCTCAAGGGCAAAAGAGAAGACCCAGCAAGATGGTAGGTGGGGCGAAATCACAGTTAGAATCAAGCTCCATGCCCACCAGAGATGCTCAGAGGGCTCAAACAAACCTTGTGCACACCAGGACCCAGAGACCACACAGAGACTGAGCCAGAACTGTGTTTGAGTATCTTCTGCAGAGGTACGGGTCAGCAGTAGACTGCTGCAGGGGCTGGGCTCTGGGTGAAGTTGACCTGGGTATGGTATAAGCCCTCTTGGAGTAGGTCCCCATTAACCCCATCATAGAACTGCCAGAACTCACACAGGACTGAGAAAACAGACTCCTGGAGAACACAAACAAAGATTGTGTGCACCAGGATCCAGGAGAAAGGAACAGTGACCCCACAAGAGACTGATCCAGACTTGCTCTGGAGTGTCCAGGAGTCTGCAGCAGAGGCATGGGTTGGCGGTGGCCTGCTGCAGGGGCCACCTGAGTGCAGGTGGGGCCCTGAGTGCAGCAGTGCCTGCATGGGACCTTTTGAGGAGGTCGCCATTATCTTCATTACCTCCACCATAACTTGGCCTCAGGTTGAACAACAGGGAGGGAACACAGCTCCACCAATCAACAGAAAATTGGATTAAAGATTTACTAAGCATGGCCCTGCCCATCAGAATAAGATCCAGTTTTCCCCTCAGTTAGTCTCTCCCATCAGGAAGTTTCCATAAACCTCTTATCCTTCTCCATCAGAATCTCATCATATCTCATCAATCTCATCATATGGACCACAGCATTGTATAATTCAATGAAACTAGGAGCCCTGTCATGTAGGGCCACCCAAGACAGATGGGTCATGGTGGAGAGTTCTGACAAAACGTGGTCTACTGGAGAAGGGAATTGTAAACCACTTCAGTAATCTTGCTTGAGAACCCCATGAACAGTATGAAAAGGAAAAAAGATAAGACACTGAAAGATGAATTCCCCAAGTTGGTAGGTGTCCAATATGCTACTGAAGATCAGTGGAGAAATAACTCCAGCAAGAATGAAGAGACAGAGCCAAAGCAAAAACAACACCCAGTTGTGGATTAGACCAGTGATGGAAGTAAAATTTGGTGCTGTAAAGAGCAATATTTCACAGGAATCTGGAATATTAGGTCTATGAATCAAGGCAAATTGGAAGTGGTCAAACAGGAGATGGCAAGAGTGAACATCAACATCTTAGGAATCAGCAAACTAAAATAATTGGCATAGGTGAATTTAACTCATATGAACATTATGTCTACTATTGTGGCAAGAATCACTTAGAAGAAATAGAGTAGCCATCATAGTCAACAAACGAGTCTGAAATGCTTGGGCGCATTAAGACTTGGGCACAATCTCAAAAATGACAGAATGATCTCTGTTCGTTTGCAAGGCAAACCATTCAATATCACAGTAATCCAAGTCTATGCCCTGGCCAGTAATGCTGAAGAAGCTGAAGTTGAATCGTTCTATGAAGACCTACAAGACCTTCTAGAACTAACACCCAAAAAAGATGTCCTTTTCACAATAGGGGACTGAATAAGTCAAGAGAGATACCTGGAGTAGCAGGCAAATTTAGCCTTGCAGTACAAAGCGAAGCAGGTCAAAGGCTAACAGAGCTTTGCCAAGAAAACACACTGGTCATAGCACACACCCTCTTCCAACAACACAAGAGGAGACTCTACACATGGACATCACCAGATGGTCAATACCAAAATCAGGTTGACTATACTCTTTGCAGACAAAGATGGAGAAGCTTTATATAGTCACTAAAAACAAGACTGGGAGCTGACTGTGGCTCAGATCATAAACTCCTTATTGCAAAATTCAGACTTAAGTTGAAGAAAGTAGGGAAAACCACTAGATGAACTTCCAAATGTTCATGCTGGATTTAGAAAAGGGAGAGGAACCAGAGATCAAATTTCCAACATCAACTGGATCATCAAATAAGCAAGAGAGTTCCAGAAAAAAATCAACTTCTGCTTTATTGACTATGCCAAATCCTTTGACTGTGTGGATCACAACAAACTATGGAAAATTTTTCAAGAGATGGGGACACCAGACCACCTGACCTGCCTCTTGAGAAATCTGTATGCAAGTCAAGAAGCAACAGTAGAACTGGACATCAAACAACAGATTGGTTCCAAATTGTGAAAGGAGTATGTCAAAGCTGTATATTTTCATTCTGCTTATTTAACTTATATGCAGAGTACATCATGAGAAATGCTGGACTGAATGAAGCACAGGCTGAAATCAAGATTTCAGGGAGAAGTATATATAACCTCAGATATGCAGATGACACCACCCTTAGTGCAGAAAGTGAAGTTCTAAAGAGCCTCTTGATGAAAGTGAAAGAGGAGAGTGAAAAAGTTGGCTTAAAGCTCAACATTCAGAAAACTAAGATCATGGTATCTGGTCCTGTCACTTCATGGTAAACAGATGGGGAAACAGTGGAAACAGTGACAGACTTTATTTTTGGGGGGCTCCAAAATCACTGCAGATGGTGACTTCAGCCATGAAATGAAAAGATGCTTGCTCCTTGGGAGAAAAACTATGACCAACCTAGACAGTATATTAAAAAGCAGAGACATTACTTTGCCTACAAGGTCTGTCTAGTCAAAGCTATGGTTTTTCCAGTAGTCATGTATGGATATGAGAGTAGGACTATAAAGAAAATTGAGTGCTGAAGAATTGATACTTTTGAACTGTGGTGTTGGAAAAGACTTTTGAGAGTCCCTTGGACAGCACGGTGATCCAACCAGTCCATCCTAAAGGAAATCATTCCTGAGTGTTCATTGGAAGGACTGATGCTGAAACTGAAACTGCAATAATTTGGCCACCTGATGAGAAGTGACTCATTTGAAAAGACCCTGATTCTGGGAAAGATTGAAGGTGGGAGCAGAAGGGGATGACAGAGGATGAGATGATTGGATGGTATTACTGACACGATGGACATGTGTTTGAGTAGGCTCTGGTAGTTGATGATGGACAGGTAAGGGTGGAGTCCATAGGTGCTGGAGTCCATAGGGCCGCAGAGAATCAGACACAACTGAGGTACTGAACTGAATGAATTGAGTTGTATGATTTCTTTATATTCTTTGCATATTAATCCTTTAATAAATTTGTGCTTTGCAAATATGTTCTCCCATTCAGTAGTTGCCTTTTCATTTTATTGATAGCTTCCATCACTCTACAAGATTTTTAGTTTTATGTGTCACTATCATATAGTTTGATTAACCATATCTTTGTGTAATAGTTGGAAGTGTGGGAGCATGATCCTTTCAGCGTTATTTTTTCTTAAGATTGCTTTGGCTATTCAGGATCTTTTGTAGTTCCATACAACTTTTAGCATTGTTTGTTCTAGTTCTGTGCATACTAGGCATTTTTATAGGGATTACTTTTTTTTTGGTGGAAAAGGCTACTCCCGTATTTATTGAGGGAATATTGTGTGATGCGCCAGGCAGGTTCCCATTCCATGAACTGTACATTCTAGTGGGCAAATGAGACACCCCATTTTCTGAACCGCAAGCACACCCTTGACATATTTTTATTAAAGAGTGTGGTTGGACCTATTTGAGTTGTGTGAAGCAGCAGAATCCAGTGAGTAAAAAATGCTCATGTTCTGATGTTCTGCAGTTTATGAGGAAGGCCTTACAAACAGGTTTTAGTGAACACATTTCACTGCTTGTGTTGCTTCCATTAAATATTAACAGTTCCATAGAGATTACTTTCAATCCGTAGATTGCTTTGAGTAGTATGAACATTTTAATAACATTAAATCTTCCAATCCATGAACACCATATATTTTCAGTTTATTTGTGCCATCTTCAATTTGTTTCATCAGTGTTTTAAAGTTGTCAGAGTATGGGTCTTTATCACCTTATTAGATTTGTTTCTAGGTATTTTATTCATTGTCCTATAACTTGTTTTCTTAATTTCTCTTTCTGATAGTTCATTGTTAGTATATAGAAATGTAACAGATTTCCATATATTAACTTCATACCCTGCAACTTTACTCAATTCTTTGATGAGTTCTAGGAGTTTTTTGGTGGTGTATTTTAGGTTTTCTATTTATAATCATGCCATTGGCAAAGAGTAACAGTTTTACTCTTCCTTTCTTATTTCGATTTGTTTTATTTTTCTTGTCTGACTATTGTGGTAGAACTTCTTATGCTATGTTAAATAAAAATGGTGAGAGTGTGCATCCTTGACTCGTTTCTGATTTTAGAGGAAGAGCTTTGAGCTTTTCACCCTTGAGTATGAAATTAGCTAATGGCTTGCCAGCTATGGTCTTATTAAGTAGAGGTATATTCCCTCTATACTAACTTTATTGAGAGTTTTTATCATAAATGTCACAAGCTTTTTCTGCATCTATTGAGCTTAACATATGATTTTTATCCTTTGTTTTGTTAATAGGTGTATCAAATTGATTGAATTGTGGATGTTGAGCCATCTTTGAATCCTTGGGAAAAGCCCTACATCGTCATAGTGTATAATACTTTTAATGTACCATTGCATCATTTGTCTTTGAGAAGTTTTGCATCTATATTCATCAGGAATATTGTAATTCCCTTTTTCGTGTGATATTTTTGTCTGGTTAGTATCAGGGTGATGCTGACTTTGCTGAGTGAGTTCAGAAGCATTTCCTCTGCAATTTTTTAAAGAAAGTTTGAGAAGGAGAAGTATTACCTCTTCTCTAAATGTTTGGAGGAGTCATCTGCTCCTGGACTTTTGGTGGTTGGCAATTTTTGAAAAATTACTGATTTAATTTAATTACTGGTAATTGGTATTCTTATATTTTCTATTTTTCCTTGGTTCAGTCTTGGGAGATTGTACATTTTTAGGAATTTGTGCATTTCTTCTAGGTTGTGCATTTTATTGATGTATATTTGCTTGTGGGAATCTCTTATGATCCTTTGTATTTCTGTGGTGTTCAAAAAGTTCCTCTTTTCCGTGTGTGATTTTATTGACTTTTGACCCACTATCTTTTTCCTTGATGAATCTCACTAAAGTTTTATCAGCTTGTTTATCTCTTCAAAGAACCACCTTCTATTTTCATTGATCTTTGCTATTGTACTTTTTGTTTGTTTGTTTCTCCTTTATTTCTATTCTGATCTTTATGTGTGATTTCTTCTTTCTCACTATCTTTGTATTTAGTTGTTCTTTTTTTTCTAGTTCCCTTAGGTGTAAGATTAGGTAGTTTATTTGAGATTTTTCTTTGTGATAGGTTTTCATTACTATAAGTTTCCCTCTTAGCATTACTTTTGCTCCTTAGGTTTTGGGTCGTGTTTTCATTCTTTTTCTTTCTTTTTTTTTTTTTGTCTCTGGATGTGTTTTATTTCTTCTTTCGTTGACTCAGTGATGCATTTGTTGTTTAGTAGCATATTTTTAGCTTACACAAGTTAGTGTGTGTGTGTGTGTTGCAGTTTTTTCTTGTAATTGAATTCTAGTCTCATAGCATTGTGTTAGAAGATATGTTTAATATACTTTCAGTTCAGTTCAGTCGCTCAGTCGGGTCCGACTCTTTGGGACCCCATGAATTGCAGCATGCCAGGCCTCTCTGTCCATCACCAACTTCCGGAGTTCACTCAGACTCACGTCCATCGAGTCAGTGACTTCTTAAATTTATGAAGCTTATTTTGTGCCCTAACATGTGATCCAAAACTGTGATGTAAAACTATTGATATCTACTTCAAACCTGAATGAAAGCCTTATCGAGTAGAGTATTTTTGGTCACATGTTTTACTCTTTCATCATTTTAAATATATTGCACCACTATATTGTTTCACTCTTTTCTGAAATTTTTACTTCTATTTTGTTTACTGTATATGGAGGTCAGGAAGCAACAGTTAGAACTGGACATGGAACAACAGACTGGTTCCTAAAAGGAAAAAGAGTACGTCAAGGCTGTATATTGTCACCCTGCTTATTTAACTTACATGCAGAATACATCATGAGAAACGCTGGGCTGGAAGAAGCACAAGCTGGAATCAAGATTGCCGGGAGAAATATCAATAACCTCAGATATGCAGATGACACCACTCTTATGGCAGAAAGTGAAGAGGAACTCAAAAGCCTCTTGATGAAAGTGAAAGTGGAGAGTGAAAAAGTTGGCTTAAAGCTCAACATTCAGAAAACGAAGATCATGGCATCCGGTTCCACCACTTCATGGGAAATAGATGGGGAAACAGGGGAAACAGTGTCAGACTTTATTTTTCTGGGCTCTAAAATCACTGCAGATGTTGACTGCAGCCATGAAATTAAAAGACGCTTACTCCTTGGAAGGAAAGTTATGACCAACCTAGATAGCATATTCAAAAGCAGAGACATTACTTTGCCAACAAAGGTTCGTCTAGTCAGGGCTATGGTTTTTCCAATGGTCATGTATGGATGTGAGAGTTGGACTGTGAAGAAGGCTGAGCGCCAAAGAATTGATGCTTTTGAAGTGTGGTGTTGGAGAAGACTCTTGAGAGTCCCTTGGACTGCAAGGAGATCCAACCAGTCCATTCTAAAGGAGATCAGCCCTGGGATTTCTTTGGAAGGAATGATGCTAAAGCTGAAACTCCAGTACTTTGGCTACCTCATGCAAAGAGTTGACTCATTGGAAAAGACTCTGATGCTGGGAGGGATTGGAGGCAGGAGGAGAAGGGGACGACAGAGGATGAGATGGCTGGATGGCCTTGCTGACTCGATGGACATGAGTTTGAGTGAACTCCAGGAGTTGGTGATGGACAAGGAGGCCTGGTGTGCTGGGATTCATGGGGTCGCAAAGAGTCGGACATGACTGAGCGACTGATCTGATCTGATCTGATCTGAGCAACTATATGAAAATAAAATGGACAACTTGGAAGAAATGGATGGATTCTTAGAAGAGTATAACTTTCCAAAGCTGAACCAAGAAGAGGGATGTTATGGGGAGGGAGGAGGGAGGAGGGTTCAGGATGGGGAACACATGTATACCTGTGGTGGACTCATTTTGATATTTGGCAAAACTAATACAATTATGTAAAGTTTAAAAATAAAATAAAATTAATTAAAAAAAAAAAGAAATAGAAGATCTTAACAGACCCATCAGAAGCATGGAAATCAAAATTGTAATCAGAAATCTTCCAACAAGAAACAGCCCAGGACCATACGTCTTCACAGCTGAATTCTACCGAAAATTTAGAGAGGAGCTAACACCTATCCTACCAAAGCTCTTTCAGAAATTTGCAGAGGAATGTAAGCTTCTAAACTCATTCTATGAGGCCACCATCACCCTAATACCAAAACCAGACAAAGATGCCACAAAAAAGAAAAGTACAGGCCAATATCACTGATGAACACATATGCAAAAATCCTTAACAAAATCCTAGCAAACAGAATCCAACAACATATTAAAAAGATCATACACCATGACCAAGTGGGCTTTATCCCAGGGATGCAAGGATTCTTTAATATCCACAAATCGATCAATGTGATATCCCACATTAACAAATTGAAAGATAAAAACCATATGATTATCTCAATAGAAGCAGAGAAAGCCTTTGACAAAATTCAACATCCATTTATGATAAAAACCTCCAGAAAGCAGGAATAGAAGGAACATACCTCAACATAATAAAAGCCATGTATGATAAACCCACATCCTCAATGGTGAAAAATTGAAAGCATTTCCCCTAAAGTCAGGAACACGACAAGGGTGCCCACTCTCACCACTATTATTCAAAATAGTTTTGCAAGTTTTGGCCACAGCAATCAGAGCAGACAAAGAAATAAAAGGAATCCAGATTGGAAAAGAAGAAGTAAACCTCTCACTGTTTGCAGATGACAAGATCCTCTACATAGAAAACCCTAAAGACTCCACCAGAAAATTACTAGAGCTAATCAATAAATATAGTAAAGCTGAAGGATATAAAATTATCACAGAGAAATCCTTTGCATTCCTATACACTAACAATGAGAAAATAGAAAGAGAAATTAAAGAAACAACTCCATTCATCATTGCAACAAAAAGAATAAAATACTTAGGAATATATCTACCTAAAGAAACAAAAAAAAACTTATATATAGAAAACTGTAAAACATTGAAAAAAATAAAAAATGACAGTAATAGATTGAGAAATATACCATGTTCATGGATAGGAAGAATCAATATAGTGAAAATGAGTATACTGCCCAAAGCAATCTATGGTTTCAATGCAATCCCTGTCAAACTACCAAAGCTATTTTTTTTTTTTTTAGAGAACTAGAACACATAATTTCACAATTTGTATGGAAGTCCAAAATCCTCGAATAGCCAAAGCAATCTTTTGAAAGAAGAATGGAACTGGAGGAATCAACCTGCCTGACTTCAGACTATACTACAAAGCTACAGTCATCAAGATAATATGGTACTGGCACAAAGACAGAAATATAGATCAATGGAATGAAATAGAAAGCCCAGAGATAAATCTACGCACCTATGGACACCTTATCTTTGACAAAGGAAGCAATAATATACAATGGAGAAAAGACAATCTCTTTAACAAGTGGTGCTGGGAAAACTGGTCAACCACTTGTAAAAGAATGAAACTAGAACACTTTCTTAGACCATACACAAAAATAAACTCAAAATGGATTAAAAATCTAAATGTAAGCTCAGAAACCATAAAACTCCTAGAAGAGAACATAG
The DNA here is from genome assembly GCF_032452875.1 of Bos javanicus. NCBI lineage: Eukaryota > Metazoa > Chordata > Mammalia > Artiodactyla > Bovidae > Bos > Bos javanicus. The sequence goes on from NC_083882.1 coordinate 1,985,241, forward strand.
GCAAAACACTCTCTGACATAAATCACAGCAAGATCCTCTATGACCTACCTCTCAGAGTAGTGGAAATAAAAGCAAAAATAAACAAATGGGACCCACTTAAACTTAAAAGGTTTTGTACAAAGAAGGAAACTATAAGCAAGGTGAAAAGACAGCCTTCAGAATGAGAGAAAATAATAGCAAATGAAGCAACGGACAAAGAATTAATCTCAAAAGTATACAAGCAGCTCCTGCAGCTCAATACCAGAAAAATAAATGACGCAATCAAAAAATGGGTCAAAGAACTAAACAGACATTTCTCCAAAGAAGGCATACAGATTGCTAACAAAAACAAACGAATGAAAAGATGCTCAACACCACTCATTATCAGAGAAATGCAGATCAAAATCACAATGAGATACCATCTCATGCTGGTCAGAATGGCTGCTATAAAAAAAGTCTATACACAATAAATGCTGGAGAGAGTGTGGAGAAAAGGGAACCCTCTTACACTGTTGGTGGTAATGGAAACTAGTATAGCCACCATGGAGAACAGAGAGCTGCTGCTGCTGTGTTGCTTCAGTCGTGTCCGACTTTGTGCAACCCCATAGACAGCAGCTCACCAGGCTCCTCCGTCTCTGGGATTCTCCAGGCAAGAATACGGAGTGGGTTGCCATTTCTTTCTCCAACTCATGCATGCATGCTAAGTTGCTTCAGTCGTGTCTGACTCTATGCGACCCTATGGACAGCAGCCCACCAGGCTCCTCTGTCCACAGGATTCTTTAGGGTTGCCATTTCCTTCTCCAATGGAGAACAGAGAGGAGATTCCTTATAAACCTGGAAATAAAACTGACATATGACCCAGCAATCCCACTGCTGGGCATACGCACTGAGGAAATCAGAATTGAAAGAGACACATGTACCCCAGTGTTCATCACAGCACTGTTTAAAATAGCCAGGACATGGAAGCAACCTAGATGTCCATCAGCAGATGAATGGATAAGACAACTCTGGTACATATACACAATGGAATATCACTCAGCTATTAAAAAGAATGCATTTCAATCAGTTCTAATGAGGTGGATGAAACTGGAGCCTATTATATAGAGTGAAGTAAGTCAGAAAGAAAAACACCAATACAGTATATTAATGCAAATATATGGAATTTAGAAAGATGGTAATGATGACCCTATACACGAGACAGCAAAAGAGACACAGACGTAAAGAACAGACTTTTGAACTCTGTGGCAGAAGGCAAGTTGGGCTGATTTGAGAGATTAGCATTGAAACATGTATATTATCATATGTGAAATAGATCGCCAGTCCAGGTTTAATGCATGAGACAGGGAACTCAGGGCTGGTGCACTGGGATGACCCTGAGGGATGGGGAGGGCAGGGAGGTGGGAGGGGCTTCAGGATGAGGAACACAAGTACACACATGGCTGATTCATGTCAATGTATGGCAAAAAACACTACAATGTTGTAAAGTAATTAGCCTCCAATTAAAATAAATACATTAATTTAAAAAATTATGATTGGGGATTTATTACCCATGTCTCAGAAAGTGAAAACATTCACCATTTTTGTAAATATCATAATTTCATGGATATAAGTAAATAGACCAAAGGGAGAGGAAGAAGATTGGTAAGGCATGAGATAAATTATTAGGGATTTTTGCTAGTAATTAAGTTCAAAATTTAAAATCAACGGATATGTGTAGAAATCAAATAATATATGAAAAGGTTTCCTATTTATAGTGGACACTTCTTTTGATATAAAAGTAATTCACTTATTTCAAGTTACATTGCTGTTGTTCAGTCGCTCAGTCATGTTCGACTCTGTTGACCCCATGGACTGCTGCACTCTAGGCTTCCCTGTCCTTCCCCGTCTCCTGGAGCTTGCTCAAACTCAAGCTCGTTGAGTAGGTGATGCCATCCAACAATTTTGTCCTCTGTCATCCCCTTCTCCTCCTGCCTTCAATATTTCCCAGCATTAGTGTCTTTTCTAATGAGTTGGAAACATGCTCTTTGAACAGATGGCCAAAGTATTGGAGTTTCAGTTTCAGCATCAGTCCTTCTAATGAATATTCAGGACTGATTTCCTTTTGGATTGACTCCTTTAGGTTTGATATGCTTGAAGTCCATAATTCAAAACCATCAATTCTTCAGTGTTCAGCATTCTTTACGGTCCAGTTCTCACATACATACATGATTACTGAAAAAAATACATAGCTTTGACTATATGGACCTTTGTTGTAAAAGTAATGTCTCTGCTTTTAAATACACTCTCTAGGTTTGTCATAGCTTTTTTTCCAAGGAGCAAGTGTATTTTAATTTCATGGCTGCCATCACCATCTGCAGTGATTTTGGAGCCCAAGAAAAGAAAGTCCGTCACTGTTTCCATTGTTTCCCCATCTATCTGCCATAAAGTAATGGGACTGGGTGCCATGATCTTCATTTTTTGAATGCTGAATTTTAAGTTAGCTTTTTCACTCTCCTATTTCACTTTCATCAAGAGGATCTTTAATTCCTCTTCCTGCCATAAGGGTGGTGTCATCTGCATATCTGAGGTTATTTATATTTCTCTAAGCTACCTTGATTCCAGCTTGTGCTTCATCCAGCCTGGCATTTCACATGATGTACTCTGCATATAAGTTAAATAAACAGGGTGATAATATATAGCCTTGATGTAGTCCTTTCCCAATTTGGAATAAACCTGCTGTTCCATTTCTGTTTCTAACTGTTGCTGCTTGACCTACATACAGGTTTCTCAGGAGGCAGGTAAGGTGGTCTGGTATTCCTATCTCTTTAATAATTTCCCACAGTTTGTTGTGATCCACACAGTCAAAGGCTTTGGGGTAGTCAGTAAAGCAGGAGTAGATGTTTTTCTGGAAGTTTTTGCTTTTCCTATGATCCAACAGATGTTAGCAATTTGATCTCTGGCTCCTCTGCCTTTTCTAAATCTAGCTTGAACATTTGGAATTTCTTGGTTCATGTACTGTTGAAGCCTGACTCAGATAATTTTGAGCATTTCTTTGCTAGCATGTGAAATGAGTGCAATTGTGCTGTAGTTTGAACATTCTTTGGCATTGCCTTTCTTTGGGACTGTAATGAAAACCACCTATTCCAGTTCTGTGGTCACTGCTGAGTTTTCCAAATTTGCTGGCATATTGAGTGCAGCACTTTCACAGCATCATCTTTTAGGATTTGAAATAGCTCAGCTGGAATTCCATCCCCTCCACTAGCTTTGTTCATAGTGATGTTTCCTAAGGCCCACCTGACTTCACACTCCACGATGTCTGGCTCTTCATGAGTGATCACATCATCGTGGTTATCTGGGTCATTAAGGTCATTTTTTCGTATAGTTCTTTGGTGTATTCTTGCCACCTCTTCCTAATATCTTCTGCTTCTGTTAGGTCCATACTATTTCTGTCCGGTATTGTGCCCATCTTTGCATGAAATTTTCCCTTGGTATCTCTAATTTTCTTGAAGAGATCTCTAGTCTTTTCCATTCTATTGTTTTCCTCTATTTCTCTGCACCATTCTCTTAGGAAGACTTTTTCATCTTTCCATGTTAGTCTTTGGAAATCTGCATTCAGATGGGTATGTCTTTCCTTTTCTCCTTTGCCTTTCACTTCTCTTGTTTCTGCAGCTATTTGTAAGGCTTCCTCAGACAGCCATTTTGCCTTTTTGCATTTCTTTTTCTTGCGGATGTTTTTGATCACCACCTCCTGTACAATGTTGTTTACCTCTGTCCGTAGTTTTTCAGGCACTCTATCAGATCTAATCCCTTGAATCTACTTGTCACTTGCACTGTATACCAGAAGGGCCTAATAGTTTCCCCTACTTTCTTCAATTTAAGTGTGAATTTGGCAATAAGGAGTTATAGTAAGCACCTATATTATATAATATAATGACTATATAATATAATCATATTAAACTATGCCATAAAACAATTAATAAAGAAACTAGGTAAGATGAATAATGAGTAGTGTTAGTGTCTAAAATTGTATACTAAGTAAAAATTGAAACTATCATTAATTAACCACAAATTCAACAAATACCCCAAAACTATTTTTAGCTTTATGCTTCTTTTCATAATTTTTTTTTTTTTTGCCAATGAGTAAACCAAATTTCTGTGGGATTCAGAGAGATAATAATGCAATTTTTTTATTGGACTATGACACTAACAATACAATAAACCTAACTTGGTGGTTTTTATTAAAATATATTTCTATTTTTATAGAATTTTTAATATATTTTTAATATTTTTATGTATTTCTCTATATATAAAATATATAAAATCTCTCTATTTTATAATTCTTACAGCCCAGTGAGTGATACTTATTCAGTATACATATTCATTTTACTTATTCAATAAGTGATACTTATTCATTTTTCCCCCTATTGTGTATTTAAGAGTGGAAAAATCAATATATATTTAAAACTCATTTTCAAATACTTGTTTTGAAATTCATGTTTTGAGATATTTGAGTGAATATATGGCTAAGTGCTATTTTAACTATCAGACATTTATGAGAACTAATTATTTCATAGCATAAAAATAATTTGGAAAACATATACAGAAGATAAAATGCTTCTCAAAACAGTTGTTTATTAATGTATTTTGAAAATAAATTGTGAGCTATTTCCATCATGTTTTTGAAAGTTGGTACAAATTAAAATGTCACAGAAGTAATTATTGAGGGCTGCCACCAAAATATGAAGTGTGCCCTTCTAGAAATTTAGTAACACATTCTCTTATCCTCATTTAATAACACATTCTCTTATCCTCATTTAATAACACATTCTCTTATCCTCATTTAATAACACATTCTCTTATCCTCATTGTATTAATTTCTCCATCCAAGAAAGGGCTAACTTGTCAAAGCCTTTTTTTTTTTTTTTTTTGAAGGGAAAAAAAGATGGCAGAGAAGGAGGACTTTGAGCTCACTTACTCCCACAAACACATCAAAAATATATCTGCATGTGGAGCAACTCTAGCTGTAAAGAAATTGGAAACTGGCAGGCAGCTCTTCCACAAGCAAGACTGTAAGAAAGACCCACACAAAGATAGGTAAGAAAGGAGGCAAAGAAATCAGAGTTTGAACTACATATTGAACACCTCATTCCTGGGGTCTCACATTGAGAAGACACATCACTTTAGCTGGTTTGAAGACGGGACTGTAAGAAACTGAGATTTTACTTTTGAAGAATGCACACACATCCACTTGTTTTTGGGAAAATGGGAAGGAAGCAGATTGAAAACTCTCTGGGATTCTGGCTAGTTTTTTTATGACCATCCTAGCGCTTTAATACAGATTTAATGCAATTCCTACCAAAATACAGTGATATTTTTCGCAGAACTAGAGCAAATAATCCCAAAATGTATATGGAACCAAAAAAGATCCTGAATAGCTGAAACAATCTTGAGAAAAAAGAATAAAACAGGAGGTAATCACACTCCCTGACATTATTATACTAAACAGCTACAGTCATCAAAACAGTATGGTACTGGCACCAAAAAGACAAACAGATCAATGGAACAGACTAAAGACCCCAGAAACAAACCCATGTACCTATGGTCAATTAAGCTACAATAAAGAGACAAGAATATATAATGGAGAAAGGACAGTCTTTTTACCAAGTCATGCTGGGAAAATTGGACAGTTATATGTAAAAGAATGAAATTAGAACATTTTGTCAGACCTTATACACAAATAAAGTGTTAAAGACTGGAAAGTATTAAAGGCTGGAAACCATAAACCTCTTAGAAGAAAATGTTCAGAACACCATCTTTGACATAAGTCATAGCAATATAGTTTGGACCATTCTTTTCAGACAAAGGAAACAAACAAAAGTAAACAAATGGTACCTTATCAAACTTAAAAAGCTTTTTCATAATAAAGGAAACCATTGACAAGACAGAAAGACAACTTAATGAGAACAATTACTAACAAAGGATATGAGTGATAAAGGATTAATATTCCAAATATTAAACAGCACATAGAATTTAAGATAAAAAAAATCTGATTAAAACATTGGCAGAAGGCCTGAATTAACATTGTTTCTTTTGTGATGGAGATGGCCAACAGTCACATGAAAAGATGCTCAACACCACTATGTTAGCGAAATGCAAATCAAAAACTATAATAACATAGTACCTCACAACTGTCAGAATGACCATTGTTGTCAAAAGCCCACAAATAACAAATGTAGGCAAGGATATGAAGAAAAGGGAACACTACTACATTGTTAGAGGGGATGTTAACTGGTGCTGCCACTATGGAAACAAATATGAAAGTTCCTTTAAAAAATAAAAAGATAGAACTACTATATTGTTTAGGAATCCCACTCCTGGGTATACATTCAAAAAAAAAAAAAAAACTAATTTAAAAGATATATACACCTCAAAGTTCACAGTTGCATTATTTACAATACCCAAGGTAAAGAAGTAATCTAAGTGGATAAATGGATAAAAATGGATAACGGAAAATGGATAATGGATAAAGAAGATGTGGTATATCATGAAATATTACTCAATCATAAAGAAACAGAAAATTGCCATGGATAGAACTGGATGGTATTTTACTTAGTGAAATAAATCAGACAAAGAAAGACAAATACTGTTTATAATCACTTATATGTTGAATTTAAGAAATAAATTAAAGAAATTGACATAACAAAACAGAAACAGACTCACAAACATAGAGAAATAACTAATGATTACCAACAGGAAGAGAAAATAGGTGAGCGACAAGATAGGAGTAGGGGATTAAATGGTACAATTTACTATGCATAGAGTAAGTAAGATTCAAAGATATGTTATACAGTGCAGGGTATATAGCTGATATTTTATAATAACTCTAAATGGAATATAATCTATGAAAATATTGACTTTATGTTGTATACTTTAAAATCATTTATATTTTAATAGAAAAAACTCAGAGACATTTTTTTGATCAAGATTATTTATCATTTTACTTTGTAAAAAAATGCTTTGATTCTCTGAAACTTTTTTCTATTATTTTATTAAATAAGATGTTGAAACAGAGTTATTGAAGTGCATGTACAAATTCCTGACAAAGTTTGGTTTAGCTTTTGTTTTTAGATGAATCAGAAATGAAATCAAGAAACATTAAAAGTGATTTTGCTTAGAGCTACAGGAATTAAAATATAGACAGTGAAAAAATGTTCAGGGTAGGAAGAGCTTTTCTTGAGGAGAAATCTTATAGGACAATTAAGAACATATAATGTATTCTTACACTAGAGTGGACTTTGTTACAAATTATGAGATTTATATTTGAGTGATATTTTAGAGACAAAGATTTGTTAAAGTCTCATTATTACTGTGCATTCATGGTAAACAAAACTCTTAGAATTCTGGAATAATTAAAATAGAGTTGATAATGGTAAACACTCAACTTTTCTAAGTTTTGGGTGTCTGATGTACAGCTTGGTGATTATAGTTAACAACACTGTATCATATACTCAGAAGTTGCTAAAAAAAATAGATCTTAAGTGTTCCCACTCTTAAGGAAAAAAAAAAAAAAAAGTACAGTTTGTGTAGTCATCAAAGGTATGCAAGAAGAAAAAGTCATTATGTGAAGTGCTGGAGGAGGAAATGGCAATCCACTCCAGTATTCTTGCCTGGAAAATCCTATGGACAGAGGAGCCTGGTGGGCTGCAGTCCACGGAGTCACAGAGTCAGACACGACTGAGTGACAGGTTACAGCACACGATGGAGGTGCTAGCTAACCCTACCGTGGTAACCATTTCACAGTATACTTGTATATCTAAGTATAATGTATTTCTCTTGTATGTTAATCATATCTCAATAAACCTGGAAAAATTAATTTCTTTGAAACTGTGACAAAAATAAGATGCCTGGTTTCCTTAGCAAGAGTTTATTTAATTTTATTTATTCAACAATTATCCATACCCCTGGGTGTGCTGATTTTCTTCTTAGAAACCTGCTAAACCTCTGAAATGGGTCAGTGTGTTCTAGGCACTCACTTGCCTTCTCCAGAGGTGGTCTTTCATAGCACAAGTCTTTTAGCAAATAGAGGGTTTGAGCCTTACTCACCAACTGACAGGAAGTTGGTAATCCCTGAAGTTCTTACAATTGACTGTCCTGTAGGATTTGTGAAGAGTTATTTACAAAGTTTCAGTTATTCATGTCAAACAACTCAAACTCTCAGCATAGGAGTGGAGTGGGAGAAGGAAGAAATGGGAGTTTGAGCTGAAGTGACTAGGTCTTGCTCAAGAGAGAAGGTAACCTTCTTTCCTGGATTCCATAAATGCACACTAAAAGTTTCATATACTTTATGTAATTACAACCTTAATGATTTCTTGGACTCCCTGAGGAATAAACCTGAGTGATATACAGGTTACAATTAACATTTTCTAATAGAATAATAGCAATTCATCAATCAACTGTTGTTTTTTCACCCCTTCTTCTATAAAGGACTTCCCTGGTATCTCAGACGGTAAAGCGTCTGCCTACAGTGAGGGAGACCTGGGTTCGATCCCTGCGTCTGGAAGATTCCCTGGAGAAGGAAATGGCAACTCACTCCAGTACTCTTGTCTGGAAAATCCCATGGATGGAGGAGCGTAGTAGGCTACAGTCCGTGGGGTCACAAAGAATCGGACACGACTGAGCGACATCACTTTAACTTTCTTCTATAAAAGGGTAACGGGTGGAGAATACTGTCATTTTTTTTCTTACAGTATAGTCTGGCTTCAAAGAACTTTACAAGAAATTCTACATGCTTTTTTGCTTTTGACTTTTACAAATGCTAATTACTGTTGAATAAAGAAACTTATGGCATCTAGTTTAGTGTCCCTGGATATTAAGGAGAAATCTCTGAAATATGTCTTGGTTTTGATTTGTAGAGTTGAGTACTTAAATTGTTCTTATAAATAAACTTTCAAATTGGTAAGTTATGACTATGAATCAAATCATAGTAATCAAATCAAATCAGGTTATGCAAATGAACTGTATGTAACTAACAAATGAAACATGCTACAATATTGTTCAGCAAGCATAAGATATTGTAGGTAAATATGAGCAAACATTTATAAAACCACTAGATGGCATTCATTCACTGCAGTTTTGGCCAAATACAGCCTTTAAAGTTTTATCAGGACATGCAGGATTAGGAGCAAGTATTATCCCTTATTTGATGATATTTTTCTATCGTTTAATGCAATGACAGAGTTCAATTTTACCTTTTCCTATATGCTTTAAATCAAGTCAACAAGCACTGAAAGTCTTCATTAAGGGATTCTTCCTTAGGAGAAGATTTGAAAACCATCTTCACTGTAGTGGCAATGTATTTACTTAAAACATTTAGAAGAAAATAATCACAGTATGTCACTTAATTTTGTTTTATTTCATTGCTTTATTAATTCATTTGGATATTTCTCACATAGCTAGTTCTCTAAAGGTTATAAAAAGTACAGAGTCACATTTTGTAATATTCTAATAATCTTTAGAATTAGTGTTTATGAAAATAGGAGGTCAACAGCTCTTGAGTCTCAAAAAGTCCTTTCTATTGTACAGCTTAAAAATGTATGAGAAATAGTGCTTCTAAGTACATTGAGAACAAAAACGGTCTTTGGTGTTAAAAAATTATGATTTAGTCTTGCTTGTGTGTGTGCTCAGTCGCTAAGTTGTGTCCAACTCTTTGTGACCCCATGGACTGTAGCCAGCCAGGCTCCTCTGTCCGTGGAATTCTTTTGGCAAGAACACTGGAGTGGGTTGCCATTTAATCCTCCAGGAGATCTTCTCCCCCCACCTCCGCCCCCACCCACCAGGGATTGATTCCTCATCTCTTGTGTCTCTTTCATTGACAGGTGGGTTCTTTACCACTGAGCTACCTGGGAAGCCCCATGACTTAATATTAGAAATAAATAGATCATGGAGCAAAAACTCCCAGACTCCACACTTTGACTAAATGGGTGAGACAACATATTTATCCATCAATAAAGGTCAACCATATTTGTAGAAGATCTAGGTTAATAATAACAACATAAAATCCAGCACTTACCTGTTCTAATATGTTTTGAAGCCTCTCTATTTCACAGTCTATTACAAATTTCTTCTCTTGTCTTCTATCAAGTTCTTCTAAAAGTTGCCTGTAGTTGACATCACTAAAATTTTCCACACATATAGCGCTGACGTGCCAACCATTTTGTCCTGCTTTTTCCATAATAGCTTGAAGTATCGAGTATCCTAGTGGGGAAAAAATTCAGAGTGGTTACTAAAAACATGTCCTTAAATAACTTATGCAGGCACGGATTCTACATCAATATTTTTATATTAAAAAATGAATTCTTAGAAATTTAAAAATATGAATGGTTATTTCTGAATCATTCAATTTTCCTTACTTTGCATGTGTGTATGCTAAGTTGCTTCAGTCACATTCAACTCTTTGCAACTCTATGTACTGTAGCCCACAAGGCTCTTCTATACATGGGATTCTCCAGGCAAGAATACTGGAGTGGGTTGCCATGCCCTTCTCCAGGGGATCTTCCTGACCCATGAACAGAACCCTCATCTCCTGTGGCTCCTGCATTGCAGGCAGAGTCTTTTATCTCTGAGCTGCCAAGGAAGCCTCTTTAATTTCTTTACTCAAGACAAAATCATGCCTTAAAAATATTGCCTGAAATGAAGTAACAACATCATACCTTGAGTAAGCACTCTCAAAATCTCTCTACTGAATAAATTCCTTAAAAATATTGCTTGAATGAAGTATCAAATCATACCTTGAAAAGGTTCTCAAAATTCTTCTACCAAAGACATTGCTTTGGAGACATTTTTGATGAGATAAACCTAAAACAAAATCTAGTACCCTCTGTAGTCAAGAACAATTTCCAAAATCTTTGCTAATTTTACTCACTCAACAGAATTAATTTTGAACATCTGTATTGACTCTCCTCTTAAACAAGTAATAACATTTTGGGGTTCAACTGTGGAAGATAAGTTATGAAATAAACATTACAACAGTATTTATTGAAGACCCATTATTATAAGTGGAGAAAGCATTATTTAACTCTTCCTGTCTTGGCAGGGGAATTAAGTGGATTGAGGGGGAATTGAATGAAAACCAGGTGAAGGAATGACCTCTCAAGCTCATAATCTAGTAGAGGAAAATAAATTCAATTAAAAAAATGCAACTTAGTATAAAACTGTAATGATTGCTGCACACAAGGGAAAGTTTTGGCCCAAGGGAAAGTTTGGTTAAATCTGCCTTGATGAGACAAGGGAAAATGCCCTGAGAAGAAACAATTTGAATTGGGTCTTGAAGGTTGAGAAGGTACCTCTAAGACTGCTAAAGAAAGAGTGTTTATTAGTGGGAGACAGCCTTCCAGGGGGTGGAATGGTCTTTAGTCTATTCTTGATCCAGATCTCTCTCCATATAGAGGAGAAGTATGGATCTTAATATCTTGGTAAAGGAAGAAGGGGAAGACTCATGAAACCAGGCTTTAGAATATTTCTTCATGTTAATGTTGCCTTGGAATCTTGCCTTTTCCAGCTCTCAGTTTTGAAGTGGAATGTGGGGGGAAAAAAACAAAACAACAACAAAAAAACACAAAACAAAACAAAAAAAAAGGAAAAGAAACTTTGAATCTATTTGTAGCATTTGGCATAAGCCTTTTTGTTGGTGTTCAGTCACTCAGTGTTGTCTGACTCTTTGGGACCACATGGACTGCAGCACACCAGGCTTCCCTGTCCATAAGAAACTCCAGGACCTTGCTCAAATTCATGTTCATCGAGTCAATAATGCCATCTACCCATCTCATCCTCTGTTATTCCATTCTCCTCTGGCCTTAATCTTTCCCAGCATCAGGGTCTTTTCCAATGAGTCAGGTCTTCACATAGGTGGTCAGGGTATTGGAGCTTCAGCTTCAGCATCAGTCCTTCCAATGATATTCAGGACTGATTTCCTTTAGAATGGACTGGTTGGATCTCCTTGCAGTCCAAGGGACTCTCAAGAGTCTTCTCCAACACCACAGTTCAAAAGCATCAAATATTCAATTCTCAGCCTTCTTTATGGTGCAACTCTCAAATCAGTTCAGGACTACTGGAAAAACCATAGCTTTGACGATACAGATCTTTGTTGGCAAAGTAATGTCTCTGCTTTTTAATATGCTCTCTAGGTGTGTCATACCTTTTCTTCTAAGGAGCAAGCTTCTTTTAATTTCATGGCTGCAGTCACCATATGCAATGATTTTTGAGCCCCCCAAAATAAAGTCTGCCATTGTTTCCATTGTTTCTCCATGAATTTGCCATGAAGTGATGGAACCAGATGCCATGTTCTTCACTTTTTGAATGTTGAGTTTTAAGTCATCTTTTCCACTCTCCTCTTCCACTTTCATCAAGAAACTCTTTAGATCCTCTTCACTTTCTACCATAAGGGTGGTGTCATCTGAATATCTGAGGTTATTGGTATTTCTCCCAGCAAACGTGATTCCATCTTGTGCTTCTATAATCCCAACATTTCACATGATGTCCTCTGCATATAAGTTAAATAAGCAAGGTGACAATATACCGCCTTTACATACTCCTTTCCCAATTTGGAACCAGTCCTTTCTTCCATGTCTGGTTCTAACTGTTGCTTCTTGACCTGCATACTGGTTTTTCAGGAGGCAGGTAAGGTGGTACCTATGCTTCTTAAAGGTAAGCTTAAGCCTTTAAAAAGGTATAATTCTTATTTGAGCTCATTCTATGCCAGATATAGTTTCATATAATTTCTTCCTTCCGTACTCCTTAAAAAACATCACTATGAAAAAACTAGTGAAGGTGATGGAATTCCAGCTGAGCTATTTCAAATCCTAAAAGACGATGCTGTGAAAGTGCTGCACTCAATATGTTAGCAAACTTGGAAAACTCATCAGTGGCCACAGGATTGGAAAATATCAGTTTTCATTTCAATCCTAAAGAAAGGCAATGCCAAAGAATGTTCAGACTACCAAACAATTGCACTCATCTCACACACTAGCAAAGTAATGCTCAAAGTTCTCCAAGAGAGGCTTCAACAGTATGTGAACCGAGAACTTCCAGATGTTCAAGATGGATTTAGAAAAGGCAGAGGAACCAGAGATCAAATTACCAAAATTCATTTGATCATATAAAAAGCAAGAGAATTCCAAAAAAGCATCTACATCTGCTTCATTGACTACGCTAAAGTCTTTGACTGTGTCGATCACACAAAAGAAGGAACATTCTTAAAGAGATGGGAATACCAGACCACCTTACCTGCCTCCTGAGAAACCCGTACGTAGGTCAAGAAGCAACAGTTCGAACTGGATGTGGGACAATAGACTGGTTTCAAGGGTGTATATTGTCACCTTGCTTATTTAACTTATATGCAAGTACATTTATACATAAGTACATTATGTGAAATGCCATGCTTGATGAGGTACAAGCTGGAATGAAGATTGCAGGAAGAAAAATCAATAATCTCAGATATGCAAATAACACCACCCTGATGGCAGAATGTGAAGAGGAACTAAAGAGCCTCTTGATCAAAGTGAAAGAGAAGAGTGATAAAGATGGCTTAAAACTCAACATTCAAAAAAGTGGCATCTGGTCCTATCATTTCATGGCAAATCGATGGGGAACCAATGGAAACAGTGACAGACTTTATTTTGGCCCCAAATCATTGCAGATGGTGGCTGTAGCTGTGAAGTTAAACGATGCTTGTTCCCTAGAAGAAAAGCTACGACAAACCTAGATAGCATATGAAAAAGAAGAGGTAAAGTCCATATAATAAAAGCTATGGGTTTTCTAGTGGTGATATGTATGTGAGAGATGGATCATAGATAGAATTGATGGTTTTAAACTGTGCTGTTGGAGAAGACTCTTGAGAGTCTTCTGCAAGGAAATCAAGTCAGTAAATCTTAAAGGAAATCAGTCCTGAATATTCATTGGAAGGACTGATGCTGAAGCTGAAGGCCCAATACTTTGGCCAACAGATGGTCCCCAGAAGACCTGACTCATTGGGAAAGACCCTGTGGCTGGGAAAGACTGAAGGCAGGAATAGGGGCAACAGAGGATGAGATGGTTGGATGGCATCACCGACTCGATGAACATGAGCTTGAAGGGGGCTCTGTGTGTTGGTGATGGACAAGGAAGCCTCGTGTGCTGCAGTCCATGAATTCAAAAAGAGTCAGACACTACTGAGTGACTGAACTGATCTTGCTCCCTGTAGTTAGATTGAAGAGCTGGGTGGATTAAAAGTGAAGACTTAAAATGAGTACAAAGCATTTTTTTGATAAGAGCACCTTTTCTCAGTTTTCTAATTTTTATATGAGTCTCTCAGATTTGAGGATTTTGATTTTTAGGTATATTTTCTACAAGCCAGAGCTTCAAATATTACAGATGTTCAATTAATGTCAACACATGGAATTGATGATGAGATCATATTTGAAATATGAATTACCTGATACCCTGCCAAATGAAATACTGTGGCAGTGAGAATTTATTTTTATCTAAATGAAAAAAAAAAAATCCCAAAGACGAAATTAGAGGGCATGTTGATTACTATATAATTATTCTAGTATATCTATTGCTCCATTTAGTCTTTCTTTTTGTAATGTATGCCTGTAATTATCTTTTCAAATCTTACCTAGATTCCCTCCTTCCTTGCCCCTAATCAAGTATTCTTTCCCTTGTATCCTACCTTATGCATATGTAACATGAAGATTTGTGTCCTGCCTTAATGAAATCAAACAGGACTTGAGGGATCTTCCTGGGTTCAAAAGTCCCTCAGAGTCCCCCATTTCTTATTTTTAGAGAAAAGTTTTAAGTCTTCTAGGCCTTCCCGGAGTTCCAAAGAGTGGACTCATTTACAATTACTACAATTAGGAAAGTGAGGGAACACAAGTGAAGCAAACCCAAATGGTTTTGCAGGAAACAGAAATCTCAAAAGGTCTTAAAAGAAAAAAAAAAAAAAAAATCAGGAGCCATTGCGAACTGACATTCTTGACCAACACATAATGCTCTAAATAAGTAATAAAATGTCTCAACTATTGTTTTTGCTCTCTGTAGAATAAGAGTTGAAGACTTACTAATTTGCTCTGCAGGAACAATCATCAAAATCACACTGAGTCACAAGACAGTGGCAGTAAGTCTGCAATTGAGATCTGTGGGAAGCTAAAATTACAAAGCCCCCTTTCCTCCTCTTTACCCTTCTTGCTTCTAAAAACCTTGAGCCCTGGCCAGTCAGCAAGATGGATCTGAGAACAACCATCTCCTATCTTCTTTGGAGGGCAGTGCCCCAGATCAATAAACTTTTCTCTGCTGAAAGCTCTGATTTTTCTTTTTGTTTGGCCTCAGTATGCATCTAGCACGCAAACTTGGTTTAGACATTAGTGTACATCTTCATTCCTCATTTATTCTGTTACTGGGATTTCCTCTCTGATATGGCTTCCCATCTTTGGCTGCAAAGAATATAATCAACCTGATTTTGGGATTGACCGTCTGGTGATGTCCATGTGTAGAATCTTGTCTTGTGTTATTGGAAGAGGGTGTTTACTATGAGCAGTGTGTTTTCTTGGCAAAACTCTATTAGACTTTGCCCTGCTTCATTCTGTACTCCAAGGCCAAAATTGCCTGTTACTCCAGGTATTTCTTGACTTCCTACCTTTGCATTCCAGTCCCCTATAGTGAAAAAGACATCTCTTTTGGGTGTTAGTTCTAGAAGGTCTTGTAGGTCTTCACAGAACCACTCAATTTCAGCTTCTTCAGCATTACTCGTCAGGGCATAAACTTGGATCACTGTGATATTAAATGGTTTGCCTTGGAAACAAACAGAGATCATTCTGCTGTTTTTGAGCTTGCATCCAAGTACTGAATTTCAGACTCTTTTGTTTATTATGATGGCTACTTCATTTATTCTAAGGGATTCTTGCCCATAGTAGTAGATATAATGGTCATCTGAGCTAAATTCACCCATTCAGTCCATTATAGTTCGCTGATTTCTAAAATGTCAATGTTCCATCTTGCCATCTCCTATTTGACCACTTCCAATTTGCCTTGATTCATGGGCCTAATATTCCAGGTTTCTATGCAGCATTGTTCTTTACAGTACCGGACTTTACTTCCATCACCATTCACATCCACAACTGGGTGTTGTTTTTGCTTTGGCTTTGTCTCTTCATTCCTTCTGGAGTTATTTCTCCACTGATCTCCAGTAGCATATTGGGCACCTATGGACCTGGGGAGTTCATCTTTCAGTGTTCTGTCTTTTTTCCTTTTCATGCTGTTCATAGGGTTCTTAAGGCAAGAATACTGAATTGGCTTGCCATTCTCTTCTCCAGTGGACCACATTTTGTCAGAACTCTCCACCATGACCTGTCTGTCTTGGATGGCCCTACATGGCATGGCTCATAGTTTCATTGAATTAGACAATGCTGTGGTCCATGTGATTAGATTGATTAGTTTTCTGTGATTGTGGCTTTCAGTTTGTCTGCTCTCTGATGGAGAAAGATAAGAGGCTTATGGAAACTTTCTTATGGAAGAGACTGACTGAAGGGGAAACTGGGTCTTGTTCTGATGGGCGTGGCCATGCTCAATAAAACTTTAATCCAATTTTCTGTTGAAAGATGGGACTGTGTTCCCTCCCTGTGATTTACCTGAGGCCAAACTATGGTGGAGGTAATGAAGATAATGGCAACCTCCTTCAAAAGGTCCCGTGCATGCACTGCTACACTCAGTGCCCCCAACCCTGCAGCAGGCCACCGACCTATGCCTCTGCTGGAGACTCCTGGACACTCATGGGCAAGCCTAGGTCCGTCTCTTGTGGGGTCACTGCTCCTTTCTCGTGAGTCCTTGTGTGCACAAGGTTCTGTTTGTGACCTCCAAGAGTCTATTTCTCCAGTCCTGTGTAAGTTCTGACAGCTCTATTGTGGGGTTAATGGGACCTGCTCCAAGAGGGCTTATGCCATACACAAGTCTGTTGAACCCAAAGCCCCTATCCCTGTGGCAGGTCACTTCTGACCCGTACCTCCACAGGAGACACTCAAACACAGTTTTGTTTCAGTCTCTGTAGGGTCTTTGGGTCCTGGTGTGCACAAGGTTTGTTTGAGCTCTCTGAGCATCTCTGGCGCCTATGGCACTTGATTCTAAATGTGATTTCGCCCCTCCTACAGTCTTGCTGGGGCTTCTACTATGACCCTGGACGTGGGGTAGCCACCACTCCAGCGCCCACCAATCTGAACTTACTGTGGCTCAGATCATGAAATACTTATTGCAAAATTCAGACTTAAATTGAAGAAAGTAGGGAAAACCACTAGATCATTCAGGTAGGACCTAAATTAAATCGCTTACGATTATACAGTGGAAGTGACAAATATTTCAAGAGATTAGATCTGATAGAGTATCAGGAAGAATTTAACAGGTGGCTTCCTGTGTGCTGTTTTGGATCTATAAGGAATTCTCTGTTCCTTATTAATTCCTGAATACTCAGGAATTAAGAGGAGAGGCAAGGCTCTCCTGGGACTGAGGAATCCAGGCATTTCCTTCATTAGTGTTTCTATATGGTGATAAGTACCCTCTTCATTCTTGTGAATCATACGGTAAAAGTGATTGTTTACAACTCTCTCTCTCTAATATGGATCACCTATGTTTTGTAAGTCTGGAATTTTAATCTTTACCTTTGCTGAGAATAACTACCTAGTAAGACAGTATAAGTTGGCTTAAAACTCAACATTCAGAAAACGAATATCATGGCATCTGGTCCCAACACTTCATGGGAAACAGATGGGGAAACAGTGGAAACAGTGCCAGACTTTATTTTTGGGGCTCCAAAATCACTGCAGATGGTGACTGCAGCCATGAAATTAAAAGATGCTTACTCCTTGGAAGAAAAGTTATGACCAACCTAGATAGCATGTTGAAAAGCAGAGACATTACTTTGCCAAAAAAGGTCCATCTAGTCAAGGCTATGGTTTTTCCAGTGGTCATGTATGGATGTAAGAGTTGGACTGTGAAGAAAGCTGAGCGCCGAAGAATTGATGCTTTTGAACTGTGGTGTTGGAGAAGACTCTTGACAGTCCCTTGGACTGCAAGGAGATCCAACCAGTCCATTCTGAAGATCAGCCCTGGGATTTCTTTGGAAGGACTGATGCTAAAACTGAAACTCCAGTACTTTGGCCACCTCATGCAAAGAGTTGACTTATTGGAAAAGACTCTGATTCTGGGAGGGATTGGCGGCAGGAGAAGAAGGAGACGACAGAGGATGAGATGGCTGAATGGCATCACTGACTCGATGGACGTGAGTCAGAGTGAACTCTGGGAGTTGGTGATGGACAGGGAGGCCTGGCGTGCTGCGATTCATGGGGTCGCAAAGAGTCGGACACAACTGAGTGACTGAACTGAACTGACTGAAGACAGTATATATGTCCACACCATGTTGATTAAAACACCTTTGCTCCATCAGAGCTCTGGTCCCCATGTCTTTCTTTCTCTTTCTTTCTCTCTCTCAGGCTATTTCTTTGGAGTCCAGAGGCTCTCTGAGTTTACTTTTCTGCCCGGACTTCTAAGAACCTCTCGAGAAGGTGCTGTGTGCCTTCACCCCATCGAGAGGGCGCCTGAGGCCTCCGTGAACAGAGCAAGCCCCGTGCCAGGGGCTTTATTGGCTTTCTGTGTAAACCAAGTAATATCAGCATCTTTCTCTCCTTTACTTTCTTATCGTCAACTCCAGACCACCAGGTTCTGGTCCATTAAAGGACCTATACAATAGAGTTCCTGAAGAGCTATGGACAGAGGTCTGTGACACTGTACAGAAGGCAGGGATCAAGACCATCCCCAAGAAAAAGAAATGTAAAAGGACAAAATGGTTGTCTCAGGAGGCCTTACTAATAGCTGAGAAAAGAAGAGAAGTGAAAGGCAAAGGAGAAAAGGAAAGATATACCCATTTGAATGTAGAGTTCCAAAGAATAGTAGGGAGAGATAAGAAAGCCTTCCTCAGTGATCAATGCAAAGAAATAGAGGAAAACAACAGAATGGGAAAAACCACAGATTTCTTCAAGCAAATTAGACATACCAAAGGAATATTTCATGCAAAGATGTGTACAATAAAGGACAGAAATAGCATGGACCTAACAGAAGCAGAAGATATTAAGAAGAGGTGGCAAGAATACACAGAAGAACTGTACAAAAAAGATCTTCATGACCCAGGAAATCATGATGGTATGATCACTCACCAAGAGCCAGACATCCTGGAATGGGAAGTGGGCCTTAGGAAGCATTGCCATGAACAAAGCTCATGAAAGTGATGGGGTTCCAGTTGAGATATTTCAAATCCTCAAAGATGATGCTGTGAAAGTGCTGCACTCAATATGCCAGCAAATTTGGAAAACTCAGCAGTGGCCACAGGACTAGAAAAGGTCAGTTTTCATTCTAATCCCAAAGAAAGGCAATGAGAAAGACGGTTCAATCTACTGCACAGTTACACTCATCTCACATGCTAGCAAAGTAATGCTCAAAATTCTCCAAGCCAGGCATCAATGATATGTGAACTGTGAACTTCCAGATGTTCAAGCTGGATTTAGAAAGGCAGAAGAACCAGAGATCAAATTGCCAACATCCACTGGATCATCAAAAAAGCAAGAGAGTTTCAGAAATATATTTACTTATTTTATCGACTATGTCAAAACCTTTGACTGTGTGGATGACAACAAACTGTGGAAAATTCTTAAAGAGATGATCAGATCAGCTGACCTGCCTCTTGAAAAATCTGTATCCAGGTCAGGAAGCAACAGTTAGAACTGGATGGACATGGAACAACAGACTGGTTCCAAATTGGGAAAGGAGTACATCAAGGCTGTCTATTGTCACCCTGCTTATTTAACTTATATGCAGAGTACATCATGAGAAATGCTGGGCTGGATGAAGCACAAACTGAAATCAAGATTGCCGGGAGAAATATCAATAACCTCAGATATGCAGATGATACCACCCTTATGGCAGAAAGTGAAGAAGAACTAAAGAGCCTCTTGATGAAAGTGAAAGAGGAGAGTGAAAAAGTTGGCTTAAAATCAACATTCAATAATCTAAGATCATGGCATCTGGTCCCATTACTTCATGGCAAATAGATAGAGAAACAGTGGAAACAGTGACAGACGTTACTTTTTGGGGCTCCAAAATCACTGCAGATGGTGACTGCATCCATGAAATTAAAAGACTCTTGTTCCTTGGAAGAAAAGTTATGACCATAGAAAGCATATTAAAAAGCAGAGACATTATATTGCCTACAAATATCTGTCTAATCAAAGCTATAGTTTACCCAGTAATCATGTATGGATGTGAGAGTTGGACTATAAAGAAAGCTGGGCACCAAAGATTTGGTGTTTTTGAACTGTGGTGTTGGAGAAGACTCTTGAGAATCCCTCAGACTTCAAGAAGATCAAACCAGTCCATCCTAAATGAAATAAGTCCTGAATATTCACTGGAAGGACTGATGCTGAAGCTGAAACTCCAATACTTTGACCACATGATATGAAGAACTAAATCATTTGAAAAGACCATGATGCCGAAAAGATTGAAGGTGGGAGGCAAAGGGTATGACAGAGGATGAGATGATTGGATGGTATCACTTATGTCCGACTTAATGGACATGAGTTTGAGTAAACTCCAGGAGCTGGTGATAGACAGCCTGGCAGGCTGCAGTCTGTGGATGGGAAAAAGTCGGACATGATTGAGCTACTGAACTGAACTGAACTGAACTGAACTGAAGGGCTTCCCAGGTGGCACTACTGGTAAAGAACACTCCTGCCAATATAGGAGATGTAAGAGATGCAGGTTTGATCCCTGGGTCAGGAAGATCCCCTCAAGGAGGGCATGGCATCTCAGTCTGTTATTCTTACCTGGAGAATCCTCATGGACAGAGCCTAGCTGCTTACAGTCCATAGGGTGGCAAAGATTTGGACATGACTGAAATGACTCAGCAGCAGCAGCAGTGATTCAATGTTATTTCATTCTTTTTTTTTAATTTATTTTTTTATACTTTAATGTTGTATTGGTTTGCCATACATCAACATGAATCCGCCACAGGTGTACACGTGTTCCCAATCCTGAACCTCCCTCCCACCTCCCTCCCTATTCCATCCCTCTGGGTCATCACAGTGCATCAGCCCCAAGCTTGCTGTATCCTCCTTCGAACCTGGACTGGCGACTCGTTTCATATATGATATTATACATGTTTTAGTGTCATTCTCCCAAATCATCCCCCCACTCCCTCTCCCACAGAGTCCAAAAGACTGTTCTATACATCTGTGTCTCTTTTGCTGTCTCGCACACAAGGTTATCATTACCATCTTTCTAAATTCCATATATATGCATCAGACTTTTTTTTTTTGGGCTCCAAAATCACTGCAGATGGTGACTGCAGCCATGAAATTAAAAGACGCTTACTCCTTGGAAGGAAAGTTATGACCAACATAGACAGCATATTCAAAAGCAGAGACATTACTTTGCCAACAAAGGTTCGTCTAGTCAAGGCTATGGTTTTACCTGTGGTCATGTATGGATGTGAGAGTTGGACTGTGAAGAAGGCTGAGCTCTGAAGAATTGATGCTTTTGAACTGTGATGTTGGAGAAGACTCTTGAGAGTCCCTTGGACTGCAAGGAGATCCAACCAGTCCATTCTGAAGGAGATCAGCCCTGGGATTTCTTTGGAGGGAATGATGCTAAAACTGAAACTCCAGTACTTTGGCCACCTCATGTGAAGAGTTGACTCATTGGAAAAGACTCTGATGCTGCGAGGGCTTGGGGGCAGGAGGAGAAGGGGACGACAGAGGATGAGATGGCTGGATGGCATCACTGACTCAATGGACGTGAGTCTGGTTGAACTCCGGGAGTTGGTGATGGACAGGGAGGGTGGCGTGCTGTGATTCACGGGGTCGCAAAGAGTCGGACATGACTGAGTGACTGAACTGAACTGAATACTGTATTAGTGTTTTTCTTTCTGGCTTACTTCACTCTGTATAATAGGCTCCAGTTTCATCCACCTCATTAAAACTGATTCAAATGTATTCTTTTTAATGGCTGAGTAATACTCCATTGTGTATATGTACCACAGCTTTCTTATCCATTCATCTGCTGATGGACATCTAGGTTGCTTCCATGTCCTGGCTATTATAAACAGTGCTGCGATGAACATTGGGGTACACATGTCTCTTTCAATTCTTTCATTCATTTTTGACATGGCTCAGAAGGTAAAGCATCTGCGTGCAATGTGGGAGACCCAGGTTTGATCCCTGGAAGATCCTCTGGAGAAGGAAATGGCAACCCACTCCAGTATTCTTGCCTAGGAAATCTCATGGATGGAGCCTGGTAGGCTACAGTCCATGGGGTCACAGAGAGTCGGACACGACTGAGCGACTTCACTTCACTTCACTTCAACATGTTCTTTTAAAAAATGTCAGTTAACATCTTTTCCTTTTTCTCATTTTACCAAAGTAATTAAAAAAAAACAACTTTTGTTTGATTTTCTTATTTGTTGTAAATGTAATAACTAATTTCCACCCACATCCTCTTATGACCATAGCTTGGCACAGTTTTTTAGACATTACTTTTGTTTGCTATCATTGCTTCTTGTCAGTGCTAGGTTGTTAATTTTCTGCCTACAGGAATTTTACAGAATATAGACCTATATACTTTCTGATGAAATTTATATATGCTTCCAGTTGCATGACAGATATTGAAAGATTCACATTAATAAAACATAATTCAAATTCAATTTTGTTATCTGATTTTTCAGATTTAGAAGTGACTATAGAATTGAAATAAAACAAAACCCTAGGACACAATCTTTGTTAAATGGAAAATAAAGTTGTCTGCCTAAAAAGAATCGTTAATCACAGTCAGAAATAAGTGGCATCTTTTCTATACAGTGCAGAGGACACACAATTATAGTTTCAGAGCTCAGTTGAAAATTTGAGTTCTTTTCTGTGTTTGATTTTAATATCCTCTCTTATTCACGGCAACTCAGATGTGCTTGTCTTATTTATTTGCCAAGATTGCTGGGAATATATTGTAACTCAGAGAAAATACTGCCATTGAATCTATGATTGTGTAACTTATCTGTTATAGAAACTAGAAAATCACAAGTCAAGTCATTTAATTCTATGTCTGGCTATGATTAGTATCACCTAGTTATTAGAAAATTTGTAGTGAAATATTGTTGGTCAGAACGTGAATGCTACTCTTAAATATCACAAGACTAATGGGGAGTTCACTACTCCAAATTTTTAAAAAATCTTTCTTTTATCACATATATATGGAATTTAGAAAGATGGTAACAATAACCCTGTATATGAGACAGCAAAAGAGACATTGATGTATCGAACAGTCTTTTGGACTCTGTGGGAGAGGGAGAAGGTGGGATGATTTGGGAGAATGGCATTGAAACAAGTATAATATCATATATGAAATGAGTCACCAGTCCAGGTTTGATGCACGATACTGGATGCTTGGGGCTGGTGCACTGGGACGACCCAGAGGGATGGTATAGGGAGGGAGGAGGGAGAAGGGTTCAGGATGGGGAACACATGTTTACCTGTGGCAGATTCATTATGATATATGGCAAAACCAATACAATATTGTAGGGTTAAAAAATAAAATAAAATAAAAATGTAAAAAAAAAATAAAGCTAACAATGTAATATAATTTATTAAAAATAAAGATGTCCCAAATTCTTTAAGATATGCCAGTATAGGCAGAGTTATGATTCTTGAAAAGGATTTAACTAGCAAAACTGATATTTAGGTAAACTATTATGCAAATTGCATAGTATTGTATAAATAATTCAAAAGCACCAAAATAATTTTATTAGAATGGTAATGAAAATGTATGATGGACAAGATCACATTGTTGGGTTATAATGAGTAATTAAAGGCTTTTTCATGGTTATTAGAGAACACAATCAATTATACATATAAATATTTAAAAATGTTAAATTATATAATGATATTGCTAATTATCCTAAAAAACTCATGACAATTTAAGCAGTTTTGAGCTACTGTATCTTTACACATCAACACTTTTTTATATAACCTATGAATAATGACATATTTTGGATGAGAAGTTCATTCCAGATATACGGCTGCTAGCAACACAAGCTGGGCTTATTTGTTTGATGTTCTCTTTTGCAAGATTTATTTGATTCAACTATTTGCACACAGAAGGGAAGGAGGAGAGTCATGATAAGTGTATGTCAGAGTAGATGTAATTTCAAAAAAGAGAGAAGTATTTGTATGCTATAAAAAAAAACCTCACCTGAGATAAGAACAGAAACTGCTTTTTAATTAGAAGGTCACTGGTACACACAACAGGAGTAGCATCAATGGAATGCTGAATATTGGAGTCACATTGCAGAGAAGTAAGGAATTAAAGAGAAAATGAAAAATGAAAATGTAGAAATTATGAAGGAATATCATCAGAGTAATTAACTAAATGCAGTAAGAGATATGCTATTATGATAAATATGAGATAAACAGTGAGGCCCTGGGAACTGGTTTGCTAAGGAGAGGACTGGTCTGTACCATGGGACACTGCTGAGCTTTAAAAGAAGTGAGAAAGGGATTTAGCAGCAGCTTGTATTCAATACTTACTCAAATTAGAGACTCTTTTATTAATCCTATAAATTGCTATGCAGGTATCACCTACTACCAGATTTCTCTGATCTTACACAATTACTGGCATCCAAAGCTAGCATATTCCAAGAGAAAGATGTGTATGTCTGAAGGACTACTTTATGTGTTTAAACCTTAGTCATAGAAAGGAATAAGATTCTGTAATCTTCACAGCATTTAATGCCATCATGTTAGAACTAAAGAGCCAATTTAGTAACCATTTAGTTTGGACCCTTTCCAAAACAGCTTAGGTACTGAAATAACATGTTCAAAAGTTACAGTGTGGACTCTAAGATCTCTGAACACAGAAAGAGTTGGACATTGTAGCTTGGTTAAAATTATCTGCTTCTGTGACTATAGCATTTATTTATGTCCTAGTTCAAGAAAGGCATAGTGAGAATAAGCAAAGATCTTTCAACTTACACTGTTTGAAGCCACACGTGTAAACCTGGAAGTAAGGTGGAATATTTCAAGTTTTTCTTTTTTGACAAAGAATCAAGAGTAAAAATAAAAAATTCTTCAAAGATGGTTATTTTGGGTGTTTGGGGTCTTAGATTTTCCCTAAGTCCTCTTGTATTTTCTGACGGTAGTGTTTATTGTTTCTTGATCCTTACATATTTACTTTAGTGATATAGGAGAATTTGATACTTCAAATCTTTAAAATTTTCTGTCTATTATAACATAAATCTATTTTTTATATAGGTATATAGCAAGTATTTTCAACTATTTGTCACAGGTCCAGGCACTGAACTCCTCTTAGACATGTATTTTTTCTTATTTCTCTTGGGCTTTTCTAGAACTAGATCATTGGAGTATTTTATTTCACTTGTTTACATGGCAACTTTATTTATTTTTTTTAAACTTTTTATTTATTTATTTATTTTTTTAATTTTAATTTTATTTTTAAACTTTACATAATTGTGTAGTTTTGCCAAATATCAAAATGAATCCATCATAGGTACATGGCAACTTTAGACTGATGTTTGTCTACTTTATTTTTAACTGGAAAATCTATGGTACCTCTTTGAATGAATCTTTCAATGTTTTCCTATTCTTTCATGAAGCAAACCAAAATCTGGTCATACGTGACTCCTCCCTCTCTTTGTAGTTTCATTTTGTACCACTACTTTCCTTGCTTTCTACCCTCTAGCAATATGGCCTCCCTCAGATGTTGTAAAAAGTAGTATGTATTTCAGTGCCTTTGCACATAGTAGTTAGTGCTCCCTTTAAAAGACTTCCTTCCTTCCACTTTTGTCTTCTCTTCATCTTTCAGATCTCATCTCAGATATCACTTATGATCTAACTAGGTCACTTCCCTCTCATATAACGTCTTATAGCTTTCTGTACATTTCTTTCAGAGATTTTTTAACCAGTCTAAACATATATTTGAATGATAATCTGATTAGTCTTCCCTCTCCCCCCGCCCATCTTGTAGGCTCCATGAAAGTAATATTTCTTTGCTCTGTACATAGTCTATTGGTTCTCAGTAGATGTTCAGCAAAGAGTTGTCTGAATGCAGAAATAAATTAATGGGAAATTCATAGAAGGGAATCAGGATGTCAGAAGGCTCAGAAGGAGCATGACAGGTCACATTTAGGAACTTCAAATACTTCAGATTATCTTGTGTGTTTGGGAAAGCAAGGAAGATGTGTGGAAAATTGGTGGGAAGAACTTCAAAGACTGGAGAGATAATCAAGCAAGGGACATCACACAAGGACATTCTTTATCATATTGTAAAATTTGGCCTTTATTTCTCATGGACTTTAAGAAGAGTTTGACAGGACTTCCCTGGTGGTCCAGTGTTGAGGGTTTGCCTGCAGGTGTGGGGGATGCAGATTGGGTCCCTGGTTTGGAAAGGGTAACAGGCAGGAAAATTAGAGGCCCCCAAACAGAAGAAATAGGCTGCAAATGTCAGACGTTTTTTATCTCTCTCTTAAGTGGCAGAAGGAAACAAACTACAAGTGTCAAATTTTTTCCCTTCGCAATTCTGTGTTGCCACGACGAAACCTGGTTCCACCTAAACTTAACGTTTCTCAAACCTTGAGCTAACTAATGCATTTTTCATACGGAAATGTTTTTCATAAGCTATGTTAATGAACTATATATTTTCCCTGAACTCTGTCTTTCTTCAAGTCGGTTCCACCTAAGACTCAGAACAAATAATGGCTCAACAAACCAGTACATTTTACTCATACAATTGTTCTCCTAATCTATATCAATGAGGCTATATATTTGCTTGGAAACCTGCCTTTTTGCAAGATTCATGTCAATCGTTTTATGGCCCCGGGATGACTCATCTTGTGTCAACGTTATCTGAAAATACATGTTGTGGGTGAGGGGCCTCGTGCCACTGTCTGAGTTCTGAGACATTTCCTTTCTCTAATTAGCAGCCTGCTAGTAGGTATGTAACTTCCTGCTTAAGACTAGCAGGGGGGCATTCTTTCTGTCCCCTTCTGATGTCTATGTCAGAAGCCTTCTCTATCTCTTTTATACTTTAATAAAACTTTATTACACAAAAGCTCTGAGCAATCAAGCCTTGTCATTGGTCCCAGATTGAATTCTTCTCCTCTGGGGGCCAAGAATCCTGGCCGTAGTTCATGGCTCAACAACAACCTTTTGGTATGAGAGGATCTCACATGCCACAAAGCAGCTGGTCCCTGTGCCACAACTACTGAAGCTTGCACATTCTAGGACCCATGTGATGCAACTGCTAATCCCATGTGTTGCAACCAATGATGTTCAAGTGTCTAGAGCCCATGCTCTGCAACAACAGAAGCCACCACAAAGAGAAGCCCACACACCTTTAGGTTGCTATATGGTAAAAACCAACACAACATTGTAGAGTGATTATCCTCCATTAAAAAAATAAAATAAAAAAGAAAAGCCTGAACAGGCAGAGCTATGGTGAGCAACTGGCCTAAGAGGCCTTCTGATCACCAGTTGCTGCTCCTGCTGCTAAGTCACTTCAGTCGTGTCCGATTCTGTGTGACCCCATAGATGGCAGCCCACCAGGCTCCCCCATCTCTAGGATTCTCCATGCAAGAATACTGGAGTGGGTTGCCATTCCCTTCTCCAATTCATGAAAGAGAAAAGTGAAAGTGAAGTTCCTCAGTCGTGTCTGACTCTTAGCGACCCCATGGACTGCAGCCTACCAGGCTCCTCTGTCCATGGGATTTTCCAGGCAAGAGTACTGGAGTGGGGTCCATTGCCTTTTCCGATCACCAGTTACAAGAGGCTTGAAAAAAGACTCTGATAGGGCCATAACTCCTGCCATGGAGGCAGTCTGTGTCTGTGTCCCAGCACACTTGGTGCCACCAGGGTCCCTGCAAGCCAAGCAGCTGCACCACCTTCACCTTCCAGTAAGAGTTGAGTACTCTTACTGGAGCAGAGCTGCTACAGACCCCCCCCCCCCCCAAAAAAAAAAAGAAAGAAAGGAAAGTCTTGTGTTTATGCACACAAGGCTACTTCAGTAGTATCTGACTCTTTGCAATCCTGTAGACTGTGGCCTGCCAGGCTTCTCTGTCGGGGTGGGGGTGGGGGGGGGGTGGGGCGGTTCTCCAGGCAAGAATACTGGAGTGTATTGACCAATACTGGTTGCCGTATCCTTCTAGAGCACTATATTTTCTACTACCCTAGCCGCCAATCCCCCTGAATACCTGTGCTGCCAGAACCCCTGTGACCCAAGCAGCTGCGCCACCTCCACACCTGGCCCTCACAGGAACAAACACAAGCCCTTCAGGGCAGCCTGAAGAGCTAAACCCCAGTGGATGACCCACATGCAGAGGTAGAAATAAAACCACAATTGAAACCCAGGGACGGTGTGGCTAAGGAAGAATACCCCAAACCTTCCGACCAGTGATACAAGCTGTAGATTAAATGGACACAATCTACTAGGCAGACTCTGTCTATGGAATATATAAAAGGCAATCAAGAGCTCCCACAAAAGAAAACGCACTAGCTCCGATAACTGTGGACATTGGAGGAAAGAACACACAGGAGTAGGAACAGATTAGAGTCTGAGCTGCTCCCACAGCACAGCATTAGAGGGCATCCTAGGGACTAAGGTGAACTGTGATTCCTAGCGCTGGAAAGTGACTAGGAGTCACTTTCTTGAGTCACAATAGTGACTCAAGAAAAACATTCATTATTCTTATTTTTTGAATTCTTCTGTAGATTCTTTGGATTTTTTTTTTCTTCTTGTTTTCCTCCTCTATTATAGTTGTCAATTTTATTGGCACTAAGAAATACAATTAAGCTTTTGAGCATTCTTTTTTCTTGTTTTCCTCAGTTACATTTTTTATTGTTGTCATAAACCTCTGCCTCTATATTGGGCTTTTGCAGTTTTGTGGAGTTTTCCTCTTTTTTCTTTTTTAAATTTTAATTTATTAAACCTATTGTTGTTATTTCTACATTTATTCCTTTGTTTCCTTTTCCTACTGTTCTTTTCCCCTTTAATGTATATCAGTTCAGTTCAGTCGCTCAGTCGTGTCCAACTCTTTGGGACCCCATGGACCACACCAAGCCAGGCCTCTCACCCATCATCAACTCCCAGAGTTTACCGAAATTCATCTCCATTGAGTCAGTGATGCCATCCAACCATCTCATCCTCTGTCATGCTCTTCTCCTCCTGCCCTCAATCTTTCCCAGCATCAGAGTCTTTTCAAATGAGTCAGCTCTTCACATCAGGTGGCCAAAGTATTGGAGTTTCAACTTCAACATCAGTCCTTCCAATGAACACTCAGGACTGATCACCTTTAGGATGGACTAGTTGGATCTCCTTGCAGTCCAAGGGACTCTCAAGAGTCTTCTTCAACACCACAGTTCAAAAGCATCAATTCTTTGGTGCTCAGTTTTCTTTATAGTCCAACTCTCACATCCATACATGACTACTGGAAAAACCATAGCCTCAACTAGATGGATCTTTGTTGGCAAAGTAATGTCTCTGCTTTTTATATGCTGTCTAGGTTGGTCATAACGTTCCTTCCTAGGAGTAAGAGTCTTTTAATTTCATGGCTGCAGTCACCATCTGCAGTGATTTTAAATCTTTATCTACCTTTATTTAACTTTGCATTTATATTCTTTCTTTCTTTTCTTTCTCTACTTTCCTTTAAAAATATTTGTTAGTGTTATTTTCATTGCTTTTTCCCCCAATTGGCACCTTGATTTAGTTTTGTTTTCCAGTTTGTGCTTTAATTAGTTTTGTTCTGATCAATATAATTTTTAGTTTTGTTTGTTGGGTCAATCTATTCTACTTAATTTTTGTTGGACTGTGTTGATTTTGCTTATGGGTGTATATGTATATGTGTATATTTAATCACATTTTCTATTGCTGTTATAAACCTCTGCCTCTACACTGGGCTTTTATTGTTCTGTAGAGTTTTCCTCCCCCTCCCCCACTTTTTTCTTTCTTCTTCCATTTTTTTTTCTCTTTTTTACAATTTTAATTTTTAATTTTTTTAAACCTATTATATTTTTTTCTACATTTATTCCTTGCTTGCCTTTCTTACTGTTCTTTTATTCTTGCAATTAATCTTTAATGTTTATAAATCTTTATCTAGCTCCGTTTAACTTTGCATATCTATTCTTTCTTTCTTTCCTTTCCTCTCAACATATTTGTTAGTTTTGTTTTCATTGCTGTATTCCCCACTTGACACCT
The DNA here is from genome assembly GCF_032452875.1 of Bos javanicus. Classification (NCBI taxonomy): domain Eukaryota; kingdom Metazoa; phylum Chordata; class Mammalia; order Artiodactyla; family Bovidae; genus Bos; species Bos javanicus. The sequence continues at coordinate 2,015,517 of NC_083882.1, forward strand.
TGCTTTAGTTCTGTTTTCCAGTTTGTGCTTAAGTTAGTTTTATCCTTAACTGGTAAATATAATTTTTGATTTCCTTTGTTCAGCAGATCAGTCTACTGCACTTTATTTTTGTTCGACTGTTCTCACTTTGCTCATGGGTATATATGTATATGTGTATATTCCACTATTTTAATTATTATTTTCATGATTTTGTAACTTCCATTGATCTGGGGTTCAACTTTGGTTTCTCATTTTTAGGCATTTGTTTTATTCTCCCTTAATGCCATAACAAACCACTTGTGGAATCTTCATTCCTGACCAGAGATCAAACCCTGAACCTTTGGAGTTGGAGCACTGACTCCAAGACCCTAGACTACCAGAGAACTAACCCTAGGGAGTATCAGATAGCGAGAACTCACAAAAAAGAAACCATTTGAATACAAGACCTGGCACCACCCAACCACCAGTAGCACCCCACGCAGGATACCTCATCTAAACAGCAAACAAAGCAAAAATACAAACCCAATCATCAGCAGACAGGAGTACCACCTCACTCAGTATTGCCCTTCAGGGGAAAAACAAACAAACAAACAAACAAACAAAAACTCAGCACAAATCTCACCCTGTATGAAGCTCACAAAAACCACTGGATCAACCTTAGGAGGGCAGAAACCAAAAGAAAGAAAGAATTCAACCTTCTTCAAGGAAAGGACTCAACTTTCCTTGAAGCCTGAGAAAAGGAGACCTCAAGCACAATAACTTTAAAGAAAAGAAAAGAAAAAAAGTAAAGGCAGGGAAATACTACACAAATGAAGGAACAAACTAGAAACACCAGAAGTCCAAATAAATTAAGAGTAAGTAGGAATATTACCTGAGAAAGAATTTATAATAATGATAGCAAAGATGATAAAAACCCATGAAAACTAAATGGAAAAAATCCAAAAATCAACAAAGACCTAGAGAATTAAAGAATTACAGAGACAAAGAACACAATTACTGAAATTAAAAATACTCTAGAAGGAATCAGCAGTAGAATATCTGAAGCAGAAAAACGATTCAATGAACTGGAAGATAAAATGGTGGAAATAACTACTGAAGAGCAGAATAAATTAAAAAGAATTAAAAGAGCTGAAGACAGTCTCAGAGACCTCAAGGACCATATCAAATGCACCAACCTTAGAATTATAGGGGCCCCAGAAGAAAGAAAGGGTATGAGAAAATTTGTGAAGAGATTATATTTGAAAATTTCTCCAACATAGAAAAAGAAATAGCCAATCAAGTCCAAGAGGCATAAAGAGTACCATACAGGAAAAACCCAAGGAGAAACACTCCAAGACACATACTAATCAAACTAACAAAGACTAAACACCAAGAAAGAATATGAAAAGCAACAAGGGAGAAGCAAAAAGTAACAAATAAGGAAAACCCCATATGCTTAACAGCTGATCTTTCAGCAGAAACTCTGAAACATCTGAAACTCAGATGGGAATGGCAGGATATATTTAAAGAACTGAAAGGAAAAAATATACAACCAAGATTACTGTACCAGGCAAGGATCTCATTCAAAATTGATGGAGAAATAAAAAGCTTTTCAGACAAGCAAAAGGAATTCAGTACCATGAAACCAGCTTTACAACAAATGTTAAATGGACTTCTATAGTCAAGAAATACAACAGAGGATAAAAGATCTACAAAATCACCCCCAATTAGAAAATGGCAATAGGAACATATATATCAATGATTACTTTAAATGTAAATGAAATAAATGCTCCAACCAAAAGACACAGACTGGCTGAATGGATACAAAAAACAAGACCCATATATATGCTGTCTACAAGAAACCCACTTTAGACTTCAAGATACATATAGACTGAAAGTGAGAGGATGGAAAAATATATTTCATGCAAATGGGAAGCAAAAGAAAGCTGGAGTAGCAATCCTCATATCAGACAAAATAAACCTTAAAATAAAGAAGATTACAAGAGATAAGGAAGGACACTACATAACGATCAGGGGATCAATCCAAGAGGAAGCCATAAAAATTGTAAATATCTATGCATCCAACATAGGAACACCACAATACATAAGAAAAACACTAAAAGACATAAAAGGAGAAATTGACAATAACACAATAATAGTAGGAGTTTTTTTTTTATATAGTAGGAGATTTTAATACCCCACTCACATCAATGCACAGATCAACAAAACAGAAAATTAATAAGGAAACACAAGTATTAAATGATACACTGGATGAGTTGGATCTCATTGATATCTTCAGGACATTCCATTCAAATGCAGAAGAATACATCTTTTCAAGTGCACACGGAACATTCTCCAGGATAGACCACATCTTGAGTTACAAATCAGTAAATTTAAGAAAATTGAAATATCAAGCATCTTCTCTGACCACAACACTATGAGACTAGATATCAATTACAAGAATAAAACTGTAAGAAAGACAAACACACATTTCTAAATAACCAATGGGTTACTGAAGAAATAAAACATCTCTAGAAACAAATGACATTGAGAACACAACAACTCAAAACCTATGGGATGCAGCAAAAGCAGTTCTAAGAGGGAAGTTTATAGCAATACAATCCTACCTAAAGAAACAAGAAAAACATCGACTAGAAAACCTAACTTTACACCTAAAGCAACTGGAAGAAGAAGAAGAAGAAGAAGAAGAAGAAGAAGAAGAAGAAGAAGAAGAAGAGGAAGAGGAGGAGGAGGAGGAGGAGGAAGAAGAAGAAAAACCAAAATTAGTAGAAGAAAAGAAATCATAAAGATCTGAGCAGAAATAAATGAAAAATGAAAGAAACAGTAGTAAAGATTAATAAAACTAAAAGCTGGTTCTTTGATAAGATAAAAAAACTGATAAACCCTTAGCCAGACTCATCCAGAATAAAAGAGAAAAGAATCAAATAAACAAAATTAGAAATGAAAAAGGAGAGGTTACAACAAACAATGCAGAAATACAAAGGATTATAAGAGACTATTATGAACAACTATATGGCAATAAAATAGATAACCTGGAAGATATGGACAGATTCTTAGAAAAGTTCAATCTTTCAAGACTGAACCAGGAAGAAATAGAAACTATAAACAACCCAATTATGAGCATTGAAATTGAAGCTGTGATAAAAAAAAATCTCCCTAAAAACAAAAGCCCAGGACCAGATGCCTTCACAGGAGAATTCTATCAAACATTTAGAAAAGAGCTAGTGCCTATCCTTCTAAAACTCTTTCAAAAAACTGCAGAGGAAGGAACATTTCCAAATTCATTCTATGAGGCCACCATCATCCTGATACAAAAATCAGAGAAAGACAACACAAAAAATGAAAACTACATGCTAATATCACTGTTGAACATAGATGCAAAAATCCTAAAAAAAATTTTAGCAAACAGAATTGAGCAACACATCAAAAAGCTCATACACCATGATCAAGTTGGATTTATTCTAGAGATGCAAGGATTCTTCAATATATGGAAATCAAACAATATGGTAGACCAGATTAACAAATTGAAAGATAAAAACCATATGATCATTTCAACAGATGCAGAAAAAGCCTTTGACAAAATTCAGAACCTATCTATGATTAAAACTCTTCGAAAAATGGGCATAGAAGGAACCTACCTCAACATAGTAAAGGCCATATATGATAGACCCTGAATAGCCAACACAGTCTTGAGAAAGAGGAATGGAGCTGGAGGAATCAAGCTTTCTAACTTCAGGTTATACTACAAAGCTACATTCATCAAGACAGTATGGTACTGGCACAAAAACAGAAATATAGACCAATGGAACAAGATAGAAAGCCCAGAGATAAACCCATGCTCCTATGGGTACCTTATTTGTGACAAAGGAGGCAAGAATATACAAAGGGGTGAAAACAGCCTTTTCAATAAATGGTGCTGGGAAACTGGACTGCTGCTGTTGCTGCTAAGTCACTTCAGTCGTGTCCGACTCTGTGCGACCCCATAGATGGCAGTCCACCAGGCTCACCCATCCCTGGTATTCTCCAGGCAAGAACACTGGAGTGGGTTGCCATTTCCTTCTCCAATGTATGAAAGTGAAAAGTGAAAGTGTAGTCGCTAAGTTGTGTCTGCCTCCTAGAAACCCCATGGACTGCAGCGTATGAGGTACCAGGCTCCTCTGTCCAAGGGATTTTCCAGGCAAGAGTACTGGAGTGGGTTGCCATTGCCTTCTCTGGGGAAAACTGGACAGTTACATGTAAAAGAATGAAATTAGAACACTTCCTAACACCATACACAAAGATAAACTCAAAATGGATTAAAGACCCAATTGGAAGACCAGAAACTGTAAAACTCTTAGAGGAAAACATAGGCAGAACACTCGATGACATAAATCAAAGCAAGATCCTCTATGACCCAACTCCTAGAGTAATGGAAATAAAAATGAAAGTAAGCAAGTGGGACCTGATTAAACTTAAAAGCTTTTGCACAGAAAAGGAAACTATAAGCAAGGTGAAAAGAAAACCCACATAATGGAAGAAAATAATAGCAACTGAAACAACTGATAAAGGATTAATTTCCAAAATATACAAGCAGCTCATACAACTCAATACCATAAAAAAAAAAAAGCCAATTAAAAAGTGAGAAAAACACCTAAATAGACATTTTGCCAAAGCAGATATACAGATGGCTAACAACCACATAAAAAGATGCTCAACATCACTCATTCTTCAGTTCAGTTCAGTTGCTCAGTGGTGTCCAACTCTTTATGACCCCATGAACCGCAGCACGCCAGGCCTTCCTGTCCATCACAAACTCCCGGAGTCCACCCAAACCCATGTGCATTGAGTCAGTGATGTCATCCAACCATCTCATCCTCTGTCGTCCCCTTCTCCTCCTGCTCTCAATCTTTCACAGCATCAGGATCTTTTAAAATGAGTCAGCTCTTCTCATGAAGTGGCCAAAGTATTGGAGTTTCAGCTTCCAACATCAGTCCTTCCAATGAACACTCAGGACTGATCACCTTTAGGATGGACTGGTTGGATCTCCTTGCAGCCCAAGGGACTCTCAAGCCTTCTCCAACACCACAGTTCAAAAGTATCAATTCTTCGGCTCTCAGTTTTCTTTATAGTCTAACTCTCACGTCCATACATGACCACTGGAAAAACCATAGCCTCAACTAGATGGACCTTTGTTGGCAAAGTAATGTCTCTGCTTTTTAATATGCTGTCTAGGTTGGTCATAACGTTCCTTCCTAGGAGTAAGTGTCCTTTAATTTCATGGCTGCAATCATGATCTGCAAGGATTTTGGAGCCCCCCAAAATAAAGTCAGCCACTGTTTCCCCATTTATTTGCCATGATATGATGGGACCGGATGCCATGATCTTAGTTTTCTGAATGTTGAGGTTTAAGCCAACTTTTTCACTCTTCTCTTTCACCTTCATCAAGAGGCTTTTTGGTTATTTTTCACTTTCAGCCATAAGTGTGGTGTCACTGCATATCTGAGGTTATTGATATTTCTCCTGGCAATCTTGATTCCAGCTTGTGCTTCTTCCAGCCCAGCGTTTCTCATGATGTACTCTGCATAGAAGTTAAATGAGCAGGGTGACAATAGACAGCCTTGACGTACTCCTTTCCCTATTTGGAACCAGTCCGTGGTTCCATGTCCAGTTCTAACTGTTGCTTCCTGACCTGCATATAGGTTTCTCAAGAGGCAGGTCAAGTGGTCTGGTATTCCCATCTCTTTCAGAATTTTCCACAGTTTATTGTGATCCACACAGTCAAAGGCTTTGGCATAGTCAATAAAGCAGAAACATGTTTTTCTGGAACTCTCTTGCTTTTTCAATGATCCAGCAGATGTTGGCAATTTGATCTCTAGTTCCTCTGCCTTTTCTAAAACCAGCTTAAACATTTTGAAGTTCACAGCTCATGTATTGCTGAAGCCTGGCTTGGAGAATTTTGAGCATTACTTTGCTAGCTTGTGAGATGAGTGCAATTGTGTGGTAGTTTAAGCAGTTTTTGGCATTGCCTTTCTTTGGTGTTGTAATGAAAACTGACCTTTTCCAGTCCTGTGGCCATTGCTGCATTTTCCAAATTTGCCGATATATTGAGTGCAGCCCTTTCACAGCATCATCTTTTAGGATTTGAAATAGCTCAACTGGAATTCCATCATCTCCACTAGCTTTGTTCATAGTGATGCTTTCTAAGGCCCACTTGACTTCACATTCCAGGATGTCTAACTCTAGGTGATTGTGAGTAATCACACCATCATGATTATCTGGGTCATGAAGATTTTTTTTTGTATAGTTCTTCTGTGTATTCTTGCCACCTCTTCTTAATATCTTCTGCTTCTGTTAAGACTATACCATTTCTGTCCTTTATTGAGCCCATTTTGCATGAAATAGTCCCTTGGTTTCTCTAATTTTCTTGAAGAGATCTCTAGTCTTTCTCATTCTATTGTTTTCCTCTATATCTTTGCATTGATCACTGAGGAAGGCTTTCTTATCTCTCCTTGCTTTTCTTTGGAACTCTGAATTCAAATGGGTATATCTTTCCTTTTCTTCTTTGCTTTTCACTTCTCTTCTTTTCACAGTTATTTGTAAAGCTTTCTCAGACACTTTGCCCTTTTGCATTTCTTTCTTCGGGATGGTGTTGATTCCTGTCCCCTGTTCATTATTATAGAAGCGCAAATCAAAGCTACAATGAGATATCATCTCACACTAGTCAGAATGGCCCTCACCAAAATGTCTATGAACAATAAATGCTGGAAAGAGTGTGGAGAAAAGGGAACAGTCTTTCACTGTTGGTGGGAATGTAAATTGGTACAGCAACTATGAAAAACAGTATGGAGATTCCTTAAAAACTAATTATAAAACCACCATATGACCCAGCATTCCCACTCCTAGGCATATACCCCTAGGAAAGTAAAATCGAAAGAGACACATGTATCTCATTGTTCATTGCAGCACTATTTACAGTAGCTAGAACATGGAAGCAACCTAGATGTCCACTGACAGATGAATGGATAAACAAGTTGTGGTGTATATACACAATAAAATATTACTCAGCCATAAAAAGGAACACATTTGAGTCAGTTCTAATGAGGTTGATGAACCTAGAACCGTTTATACAGAGTGAAATGAGTCAAAAAGAGAAAAATAAATATTGTATTCTAGCACATATATAGAATCTAGAAGAATTTTACTGAATAATTTATTTACAGGGCAACAATGGAGAAACAGACATAGAGAATAGACTTATGGACATAGGGAGAGGGGAGAAGAGGGTGAGATGTTTGGAAAGAGTAACATGGAAACTTGTATTACCATATGTAAAATAGATAGCCAATGGGAATTTGCTCTATGGCTCAGGAAACTCAAGCAGGGGCTCTGTGTCAACTTAGAGGGGTGGAATGGGGAGGGAGATGGGAGGAAGGTTCAAAAGGGAGGGGGTATATGTATACCTATGGCTGATTCATGTGGAGGTTTGACAGAAAACAGCAAAATTCTGCAAAGCAATTATCCTTCAATAAAAAATAAATTAATTAAAAAAAGAAAATAATAAAACAGAACATGGGAGGAGCTTTAACTAACAGAAACACAACATTGTAAAGAAATTATACTCCAATACTAAAATTTTGAAAATTAAAAAAAAAAGAAAAGCCACACACTGCAACTAGCATGTAGCTCACATGCAGCAACAAAGACCCAGTGCAGTGAAAATAAATGAATAAATAAATAAGTGCCTAAAAAAGAGAGAGAAGAACAAAATTGAATGTATTTTAGAGGGATCATTTAGCTAAGGTGTGAAGAATACAATGGAGGTAACACAAAAATGGGAAAACCAGTCTGGGGTCCAAAATGAAGTAATTCAGCTAAGAGGTAATAAGACGCGTAGGTTCTAGATTAAAGTGGAAGAATAAATCAACTTGGTTATTGTGAAACATAAGAAATAATGAGAAGGGATATTTGAGCATAATGAAAATCTGTTCTACTGGTAGTAATTTTATTTGTTTTTGGAAGAAACCCCTAGGTCTTTTTAATCTTCTGAAGATGCAAGTATTTTTTCTAATTGATTTCAGATGTCAAATAACTTCTAATGATATGGTGTTTACAGTCACATCCTTAATCAGCCACAGATTTAAGAAACTCATTTTTTCCTCTTACTATTAACATCAATTTTTCTAGACACAATCTCTGTAGATTTTGAATATTCCCTAAGAATAATTGGGTAGTTTTTAAGATTTATCTCTAGCATTTTTACTTCCTCAGCACTAGGGATATTTATCAGTATCTTTTTATAATATAATGAAATCTCTCTTTATGCTAGAAAAACATTCTTGCAAATTGCATAACTTAAAAATCTAACTACAGATTAACTTTCTAAAAAATAAATATCTAGCATAATTTTCTAAGTTGAGATTTTATCTATTTTTATAGCATACTATAAAAATTCAAAATTCTGATTTTACCTATTTTTAATATCATGATATATAAAGTTTGCAATTCAAATTTGCATAAAATGCAATGATTGTCTTCATAAGGAGATTATAATATAAATTTATGAATTAAAAGTTACCTGAATAATGTTTTTCTCATATTAAGCATTTAAAGTGCTTAAGATTTAATCTTGCATGTTAAAGTTATACGCTAACACTTTCAGAAAGCAGAGTGTTGAATTGAAAAGAGTAATAAAGCCCCTCAGAGAGGACTTCACTGCAAAGAGAATGACCTGTACTATGGTTTGATTCTTGGAGGACAGGATTTAATGGGTGGAGATGGTGAAGAAAAATGAACTACTACAGCATAAGGCAAAGACAGAGAGGCAAGAAACTTAAAGAATGTTTCATAAATTATCAATATTCAATAGACTAGTTTTCTGTTTTATTATCATTTTACAATACAATTGGATCCCATAAAAGCCGTGTGAAGTAGGTATTATTGTTGTTGTTCAGTCTCCAACTTATGTCTAACTCTTCACAAGTCCATGGACTGCAGCACACCAGGCTTCCCTGTCCCTCTGCATCTCCCGGAGCTTTATCAAGTTAATGTCCATTGAATCAGTGATGCCATCCAATCATCTCATCCTCTGTCACCCTCTTCTTCTGCCTTCAATCTTTTCCAGAATCAGTTGGCCAAAGTATTGGAGTTTCAGCTTCAGCACCTGTCCTTCCAAAGAATATTCAGGGTTGATTTCCTCTAGGATTGACTGGTTTGCTCTCCTTGCTTTCCAAAGGACTCTCAGGAGTCTTCTTCAGCACCACAGTTCAAAAGCATCAATTCTTTGGTGCTCTGCCATCTTTATTGTCCAGCTCTCATATCCATCCATACATGACTACTGGAAAGACCAAAGCCTAGACTATACAGACTTTCCTGCCAAGGAGCAATCATCTTCTAATTCATGGCTACATCCACAGTGATTTTAGAGCCAATAAGAGGAAATCTGTCACTATTTCCACCTTTCCCCCTTCTATTTAGCATGAAGTGATGGAACTGGATGCCATGATCTTAATTTTTTTTTCTTTAATATTAAGTTTTAAGCCAGCTTTTTCACTTTTCTCCTTCACCCTCATCAAGAGGCTCTTTAGTTCCTCTTCATATTCTAGCATTAGGGTTGTATCCTCCACATGTCTGAGGTTGTTTATATTTCTCTTGACCATCTTGATTCCAGCTTTTGATTCATCTAACCTGGCATTTCAGATGATGTGTCCTGTGTATAAGTTAAATAAACAGGGTGATAATAAACAGTCTTTTCTTACTCCTTTCTCAATCCTCAACCAATCAGTTGTTCCATACAGGGTTCTAATTTTTGCTTCTTGACATGCATACAGATTTCTCAGGAGACAGGTAAGATGGTCTGGTATTCCCATCTCTTTAAGAGTTTTACACCGTTGTTATGGTCCATACAGCATAGTCAATGAAAGAGAAAGTGAAAGTGAAGTCACTCAGTCCTGTTGGATGCTTTGCGACCCCATTGTCTGTAGCCTACCAGGCTTCTTCATTCATGGGATTTTTCCAGGTAAGAGTACCGGAGTGGGTTGCCATTTCCTTCTCTAGGGGATCTTCCCAACCCAGGGGTTGAACCCAGGTCTCCGGCATTGCAGGCAGATGCTTTACCCTCTGAGCCACCAGGGAAGACCCAGTGGAAGAGAGGTGGATGTGTTTGTGGAATTCCCTTGTTTTCTCTATGATCTAGTGAATGTTGGAAATTTGACCTCTGGTTCCTCTTCCTTTTCTAAACTCAGCTTGAACATCTGGTAGTCCTTCATTCATGTAATGCTGAAGCCTAGCTTGGAGGATTTTGAGCATAACCTTACTAGCATAGGCGATGAGTGCAATTGTCCAGTGGTTTGCATATTTTTTTAGTACTGTCCTTCTTGGGAATTGGGATGAGGATCAATTTTTTCCAATTCTGTGGCCACTGCAGCGTTTTACAAATTTGCTGACATAATGAATGCAGCACTTTAATAGCATATCTTTAAAGATTTTAAATAGCTCTGTGGGAATTCCATCACCTCCACTAGCTTTATTGGCAGCAGTGCTTCCTAAGCCTTACTTGGCTTCATATTGCAGAATGTCTGGCTCTGAGTGAGAGACTACACCACCGTGGTTATCCAGGTCATTGAGATTAAGGTCTTTTTCATACAGTCCTTCTGTGTATTCTTTAAATCTCTTCTTGATTTCTTATGCTTCTATTAGGTCTTTACTGTTTCTGTCCTTTACTGTGCCCATCTTTGGATGAAATGTTCCTTCAATATTTCCAATATTGTTGAAGAGATCTCTAGTCTTACTCTTTCTGTTGTTATCCTCTATTTCTTTGCACTGTTCATTGAAGAAGGCCTTCTTGTCTCCTGAATTTAGTTGGGTGTACTTGCTTTTCACTTCTTTTCTTTCCTCAGCTTTTTGAAAAGCTTCCTTAAACAACCACTTTGCCTTCTTGCCTTTCTTTTTCTTTGGGATGGTTTTGGTCACTGCCTCCTATACAATATTATGTACCTCTGTCCATAGTTCTTCAGGTACTTTGTTTACTAGACCTAATCTCTTGAATCTATTTGTCACCTCCACTGTATTCACAGGGGATTTGATTTAAGTCATACCTGATGGGCCTAGTGACTTTCCCTGCTTTCTTAGTTTAAGCCTGAATTTTGCTGAGGCACTAATGATGGTTGGAGCCCAAGGAAGCCCCAGGTCTTGTTTTTGCTGACTGTATACAACTTCCCCATCTTTGGCTACAAAGAATATAATCAATCTGATTTTGGTATTGACCAGTTAGTATTATTATCCCTGCCTTGTAAGTGAAGAAACAGCAATAAAGATAATTATGTGATTTATATCAAATCATTACACTAATAAAGTGGCAGAGATACAGTTTGAACTTAAGCCTTCCATTTTCACATCTAGGGAATTTTCCACTGCACTTTTAGTGAATAGGAGTGCAGGCGATAAAATTAGAAAGGAAGGTTGAAGCTGTGTTGTGAAGGCCTTTAAACAAGTCATCATCAACTCTTCTCTTTCACAAACACATTTCATGATGTAACATATTCTGTCAGTGCTATCTTTAAAATATGTCAAGAATCTGACCATTTCTTTCTGTATCCACTGTCCAAAAAGTATCTCCTCTCATTTGGATTATTACAATTATGTCCTTACAAGTTCCCATGCTCTGCCTTTGCCTTCATCCAACTCTTCATAGCAAGCAAGTCAGATCATATTACTCACAGTTCTAAAGCTTCCAATTGACCCTTTATATAGTACCCTGCCACATCTCTGACCTCATCTACCCTCACTCTCAGATATCACTAGTAAACTTGCCTCTTTGCAGTTGCAGTAACCTGATGGGTGGTACTCTATCTCAGTCTTTTGCCTTGGTGTGCTCTCTCCAATCCAAGGGATTGAATCAACATCTCTTATATCTCGTGCATTGGCAGGCAGGTTCTTTACCACTAGTGCCACCTGGGAAGCCCCTAAGTCCAATACGTTTTCTGTCATTTTGTACTTAACTATGTAAGAGCCAGGATATTTTTCATTATATCAGGTGGCGTCATATGAAATTGACATTACTGTTAGTCTAAAGTAACCAAATTTCAGCAAATGTCTTATGGTTCAATCTAGAGATAATTTCTGAATCTATAGTAAATAATTTTCAGTGGAATTATAGTGACATGAAAATGACTTAATTTATATAGTGAGACCCTAAAAATATGACAATGAAAAGCTCCCAATGTGGGGCAGAGGGAGGTCACGAGCTGTCTGAACTATTAGCTCTTCACACCTCAGCAAGTCCTTAGGTTATCCCTGGAAATTGCTCGAGTTTTCATGATCAGTCTTCATGGCAGCTTTCTTGAATCATTAATAAAAGCTAAAATAAGTCTCAAAAAGCTTAGAGTTAAAGGAAGTGTGAAATTCATTTTAGAAAGAACTATACACTAAATGATAGAAATAGGGATACTTTTGGTTTATAAAGAGGAAAATCCTCAGCTAACTCTGAAAGGTCATTTTTTGGTTGAGGATGCAACATAGCCAATCCTTTACATAGAATTCTGGTTCTTAAAAGATTGATTAATTTATTATAGCCTAAGTTGAAGTTTGAGGTCAATATATCGCACTAACTAGTCATGAAAACATCATTAGCAATGAAACACACAGAAGTGTTTCACAACATTTAAATATCAGTTAACTGTTATAACTCAAATTTCAAATTGTGTACTGTAAACAATATTGATTTGGATGTATATTTTATGCACAAAGCCAAAACAATTCATTTTTGTTGATTTGAAAATTTTACTTTTGTCATTTCTTTAGAAAAGGAATAGCAATACATACTTTTCTGCGATGTTTCTGGGGAAAGGATTTGAATACAGTTAGTGAGACAATTTCTGTCTTTAGCAGAAACACACAAGATGAAGTAAGTATTCACCACATGATTATTCTAATTTTTATATCCCACTGAGGCAAGCTCAACTCCAAGAAGTAATTGTAAACTCATGTCAGTGACATTGAGAATGAGTACATTTGATTACTAACTATTAAATTTCTTTAGTAGGGAAATGATGCTGAGTTTATCATCTAAATAAAGAGTGATTTCTTGCACAGCATGCTAGGTTCAGGGAGAGACTCAGTTAATTTCAACTGCAAAAATTGTGTTTCCCATTTCAAATATACAGTTCTGTGGCAGGTTATTTGAATTTCTTAATTGTCCACTTTGACTTCTATGCAATGAAGCTCAAAATGTAAGATTTTATTAGTTATAGTAGTTTGCTCTATGTTGCTGCTACTCCTGCTAAGTTGCTTCAGTCGTGTCCGACTTTGTGCGACCCCATGGACGGCAGCCCACCAGGCTCCCCCATCCCTGGGATTCTCCAGGCAAGAATACCAGAATGGGTTGCCATCTCCTTCTCCAATGCATGAAAGTGAAAAGTGAAAGTGAAGTCCCTCAGTCATTTCCGACTCTTAGCAACCCCATGGACTGCAGCGTACCAGGCTCCTCTGTCCAGGGGATTTTCCAGGCAAGAGCACTGGACTGGGGTGCTATTGCCAGCTTCATTACTTATGGTAGAGTGAATTTAGAATGCTGTTGTACATCTGAGGGAAATACTTTGTGAATTTTTGATAGGTGAGGGGATTCTTCTCTACAACTCTGGGAGAATCATAATATATGACTCAACACCATAGTCCATCTCAAAAATGAAAGAAAACAAAACCTTAACTCTTATTCTTGAACTAGTTATTAGCCATTTACTCACTCACTTTAGTCAGAAACTTAGGTAATAGTCTCAGACTTGTCAACTGTTCTCTACACTTACATCAAGTCAATCCTGATATTTCTTTCTAAATAAAATATTTAAGGTTTTTCATAAGCAAGTCCCCTATTATGCTTTCATTTTCCATTCAAAGAATATTTATTGAGTGTCTACTATATGTCAAGCAATTGCTCTAGGGACTCCAGATATACAAATAATAAAAATAGTAAAATGTGCCTACCTTCACGAAGTTTACCCTCCAGTGGCTGAGCCAGACAATAAACAAATACACAAATACATTTATAGTATAATGACAAGAAGTGGTAAGTGATATGAGGAGAAATGAAGGCAAAACAGGACAGAAGTGACTGAAGATGAAGTCAGAAGGGTGGGAAGGGTGCTTATCTTTCCAAACAACTCTTTTTTAGGTATGCACCACTCAAGTCATACTACAGACTGATAGTGTGCTGAATAAACCAGGTTTTCTCTTGTCTTAATGCATTGAAATGGCAGTTCCTCCTGCTAAGAAATCTGTATTCTTTATTCTCAGTTGCAACTTATAATCCTACTTTAAGCTTTAGCTTTAGATCATTTGAGAAGACATCTCTAACATTATTATATTGAATTGTGCTTTTGCTTTCCAAACTTTTCTGTATAATAATTATACCTCATGTCTCACTGAAATATTTTTTTTTAATCAAGAAAGCACTATATGCTACTTTTGAAAGTACTAAGTATGCAGCGAATTAGTTATTGATTTCAAGGATGTTGAATTACAATAATTGCAATATCTAGCTTACCTATCTAGTTTTCTTTGAGCATGAGTTCCTATTCATTTTTGTTTCTCTAGTTTTTTTTTTTTTCCCCACACTCAGGAAAGAATAAGATCAGTATGAGTTAGATTGAACTGAATGGAAGGGTAAAAATTCTACCTTTTTATATAACCCCTCTCTTACTTGATCAAGGCCAATGATAGAAAGATAATAATAAAATAACTGGCAATCATTGATGGTCTGCCAAATCTATAGTTCAGTTCAGTCGCTCAGTCGTGTCCGACTCTTTGCAACCCCATGAATTGCAGCACGCCAGACCTCCTTGTCCATCACCAACTCCCGGAGTTCACTCAGACTCAGTCCATCGAGTCAGTGATACCATCCAGCCATCTCATCCTCTGTCATCCCCTTCTCCTCCTGCCCCCAATTCCTCCCAGCATCAGAGTCTTTTCTAATGAGTCAACTCTTCGCATGAGGTGGCCAAGGTACTGGAGTTTCAGCTTTAGCATCATTCCTTCCAAAGAAATCCCAGGGCTGATCTCCTTTAGAATGGACTGGTTGGATCTCCTTGCAGTCCAAGGGACTCTCAAGAGTCTTCTCCAACACCACACTTCAAAAGTATCAATTCTTTGGCGCTCAGCTTTCTTTACAGTCCAACTCTCACATCCATACATGACCACTGGGAAAACCATAGCCTTGACTAGACAGACCTTTGTTGGCAAAGTAATGTTTCTGCTTTTGAATATGCTATCTAGGTTGGTCATAACTTTCCTTCCAAGGAGTAAGCATCTTTTAATTTCATGGCTGCAGTTACCATCTGTAGTGATTTTGGAGCACAAAAAAAAATAAAGTCTAACACTGTTTCCACTGTTTCCCCATCTATTTCCCATGAAGTGATGGGACCAGATGCCATGATCTTCATTTTCTGAATGTTGAGTTTTAAGCCAACTTTTTCACTCTCCTGTTTCACCTTCATCAAGAGGCTTTTTAGTTCCTCTTCCCTTTCTGCCATAAGGGTGGTGTCATCTGCATATCTGAGGTTATTGATATTTCTCCTGGCAATCTTGATTCCAGCTTGTGCTTCTTCCAGCCCAGCATTTCTCATGATGTACTCTGCATAGAAGTTAAATAAGCAGGGTGACAATAGACAGCCTTGACGAACTCCTTTTTCTATTTGGAACCAGTCTGTTGTTCCATGTCCAGTTCTACCTGTTGCTTTCTGACTTGCATACAAATTTCTCAAGAGGCAGGTCAGGTGGTCTGGTATTCCCATCTCTTTTAGAATTTTCCACAGTTTATTGTGATCCACAAAGTCAAAGCTTTGGCATAGTCAATAAAGCAGAAATAGATGTTTTTCTGGAACTCTCATGGTTTTTCGATGATCCAGCAGATGTTGGTAATTTGATCTCTGGTTCCTCTGCCTTTTCTAAAACCAGCTTGAACATCTGGAAGTTCACGGTTTACATATTGCTGAAGTCTGGCTTGGAGAATTTTGAGCATTACTTTACTAGCATGTGAGATGAGTGCAATTGTGCAGTAGTTTGTGCATTCTTTGGCATTGCCTTTCTTTGAGATTGGAATGAAAACTGACCTTTTCCAGCGCTGTGGCCACTGCTGAGTTTTCAGAATTTGCTGGCATACTGAGTGCAGCACTTTCACAGCATCATCTTTCAGGATTTGAAATAGCTCAACTGGAATATTAATTGCTTTGTGTGAATGGTGTTAGTTTTATTGTTTTCACTTTGTATAAATAAAACTGTAAATGGAGAAGTTAAGTTCTTGGCCAAAACTACTTAGCTATTAATTGGTAGAGCCTCCTTCTGTCCTATATTAAAGGAGCATTCTATTCTCCTCTATGATATTGTCTATAGTACAGTGAACATTTAATTCTATTCTGTTTGGATTAGTTTTATCCCCTTATCAGGAATTAATTTTTGCCACAGAAGTATCCCTGACTGTGAAGCATTCTTAGATACCATTGACATATCCACAGAGCACTGTGCCTTCGATTCAAGTTAGGAAATGCTTGTTGCTTTAATTCCAGGTTCACAGAGAAGTGAAGTACCTTCCCTTCACTGAAAAGATTACAATAATGAACAAAGTGTCTTCTTTGATGATAGCGTGTGAATGCTGCCCTGTGATCAAGTTTGATTAATGATGTCATTCTTGGCATTGCTCAGGACATACTATCAACTACTTTCTCTCTGTAAGAACATCAAACAGTAAATTATAAAATTAGGTCACTCTGGTGAAAAAGTTTTTGAATTTCTATTTATATCTATTTATATGCTTGTCCAAATTCTTTCCTTCCAGGAGTCACAAAAGCCTATAGGACTATTTCATAAGTTATACATACTAATGAAGGGGTTAATGTATGTGATTTATTGGAATAGATACTAAGACAATAAAACCAAATAGTACTTGCATTTTTAATTAGATTAAGTTTGCCTGAAAATTATTGTGGATTTGGAAACAATTGTATACTATTTCATTATTGTATCAAATTTGAACCAAGTCTGTATAATCAGGATGAAAAATCAGATAATTCTATTCATTTTTTCAATCAACTATTTGCAATATGACAATAAGTGAGTAAATCAATGTAAATACTTTGGTTTATAAATCAATAATCTATAGATAGTCTATGTACCATTGACATCTGGACTGAAACTCAAGGTTTTCAAGGTTCATTTTGAAGAAGCCAATAAGTCCCTGCCAAATTAATTGTATTTGTGAATTTTGTTTTTATTTAGTTATTATAAAGCATCCAATGAATTACTTCATAAAGATAGTACATATTTCTTCATTACATGCTTTTAAAACATAAAGTTTGCAATATATTTTATTATATGTTAAACACTAAATATTCCAAATGTTTTTAACATATTGATATTTATAATGCTTGAAATCAACTACTGTCTTTTTCTAAGAAGCTTTTGGTGCTTTTATTGAAAATATAGTATAGTCCATATGTGAAACCAAAAACTTCCAGATGTACAAGCTGGATTTAGAAAAAGCAGAGGAACCAGAGATCAAATTGCCAACAACCATGGGGTGATAGCAAAAGTAAGAGAATTCCAGAAAGTCATCTACTTCTGCTTCATTGACTATGATAAAACCTTTGACTGTGTGGATCACAACAAACTAGAAAATTTGCCATTCTTCAGGAGATGGGAATAACAGAACACCTTATCTGCCTCCTGAGAAACCTGTATGTAGGTCAAGAAACAACAGTTAGAACTATACATGGAACAATGGACTGGATCCAAAT
The DNA here is from genome assembly GCF_032452875.1 of Bos javanicus. NCBI lineage: Eukaryota > Metazoa > Chordata > Mammalia > Artiodactyla > Bovidae > Bos > Bos javanicus. Next base: position 2,033,255 of record NC_083882.1, read on the forward strand.
TGGGAATTGATTATGTCAAAGCTGTATATTGTCACTCTGCTTATTTAACTTATATTCAAAGTGCATCATGAGATAGAGGATGAGATGGTTGGATGGCATCATTGACTCAGTGGGCATGAGTTTGAAGAAATTATGGAAGATAGCAAGGAAAAGAGAAGCCTGGTGTGGTGCAGTCCATGGGGTCTCAAATAGTTGGATATGACTGAGTGACTGAACAACAGCAATAACAACAACAATAACAACAACATCATGTGAAATGCTGGACTGGATGAATCACAAGCTGGAATCAAGATTGCTCACAGAAATATCAATAACCTCATATAAAGAGATGACACTTCCCTAATAGCAGAAAATGAAGAGGAACTAAAGAGCCTCCTGATGAAGGTGAAAGAGGAGAGTGAAAAAACTGGTTTAAAACTCAACATTCAAAAAAACTAAAATTATGGCATCTGGTCTCATCACTTCATGGCAAATAGATGGGGAAAGAATAGTGAGAGATTTTATTTTTTGGCTCCAAAATCACTGCAGAAAGTGACTGCAGCCATGAAATTAAAATATGTTTTCTCCTTGGAAGAAAAGCTATGACAAAACTAGAGAGCATATTAAAAAGCAGAGACAACACTTCACCAACAAAAGTCTGTATACTCAAAGCTATGGCAAAAAGCAGAGCATTACTTTGCCAACAAAGGTCCATCTATTCAAGGCTATGTTTTTTCCAGTGGTCATGTATGGATGTGAGAGTTGGACTGTGAAGAAAGCTGAGCGCTGGAGAATTGATGTTTTTGAACTGTGGTGTTGGAGAAGACTCTTGAGAGTCCCTTGGGCTGCAAGGAGATCCAACCAGTCCATTCTGAAGGAGTTCAGCCCTAAGATTTCTTTGGAGGGAATGATGCTGAAGTTGAAACTCCAGTACTTTGGCCACCTCATGCAAAGAGTTGACTCATTGGAAAAGACTCTGATGCTGGGAGGGATTGGGGGCAGGAGGAGAAGGGGACGACAGCGGATGAGATAGCTGGATGGCACCACTGACTCAATGGACGTGAGTCTGAGTGAACTCTGGGAGTTGGTCATGAACAGGGAGGCCTGGCGTACTGCGATCCACGGGGTCGCAAAGAGTCAGATACTACTGAGCGACTGAACTGAACTGAACTGAATGTACAGATGTCAGTTGGACCATAAAGAAGGCTGAGCACCAAAGAACTGATGTTTTCGAACTGTGGTGCTGGAGAAGACTCTTGAAATTTCCTTGGACATCAGGGAGATCAAACCAGTCAATCTTAAAGGAAATAAACCCTGAATACTCATTTGAAGGACTGATAGTGAAACTGAAGCTCCAATACTTTGGCCATCTAATGTGAAGAGCTGACTCACTGGAAGATACCTTGATCCTGGGAAAGATTGAGGGCATGAGAAGAAGGGGGCAACAGAAGATAGATGGTTGGATGGCCTCATTGATGCAACGGACATGAGTCTGAACAAACTCTGGACACAGTGAAGGACAAGGAAACTTGGCATGCTGCAATCCATGGAATCCCAGGGTCAGACAGGACTGAGTGCCTGAACAACAATAATATGTGAAATTATACCCATTTGTAGATAGATAGTTAGAGGTAAATGAGAGTCTATATGCAATAATTCCTTGAATAATGCTAACTTCTTTGAACATGGTTTGCTTTCTTAAAATTTTTATTCATTTATTCATGTATTTATTTTTGGCTCCCCCAGCTCCTTGTTGCTGTGCTTGGGTCTTCTCTAGTTGAGGCATGTGGGATCTACTCTCGTTGTGTTACCTGGGCTTCTCATTGTGATGACTTCTCTTGTTGAAGAGCATTGGCTTTAGATGTGTGGGCTTCAGTAGCTGTGGTGCATGGGTTTAGTTGCTCCGTGGCATGTGGGATCTTAAAGGGCTAGGGATTGAACTCATGTCACCTGCATTGGCAGGTGGATTCTTAACCACTGGACCAACAGGGAAGGCCCTCAATTGCTTTTTATGATATTTTTTTCATTAATTCTAGCAATTTTTTTAGATTGCACCATTTCAGAACAATCTGGAAAGAAAATATTTCTTTTTGTTGGTAGGGTTTTAATCAAATTCAAAATCTCTAGGGTTCAAAAAAAGTTTTCTTTTTCCTTGGAACTCGTCTCTTTGTAGGGTGGGGTGGTTTTGTGTCCAGAAGAGAGTATAATTTGGATTTCTGTATTTTGTAACAGAATGTTGTCTTTGCCATCTGTATATCTTTTACATAAGGTATATATATTCTCTCTGCAATTGGGAATGCAATCCTTCTCCCCTAGCAAATCTTAGATCTCATTGACTATTTACAATCCAAAGAGATTTTAGGGATAATGTAGTACAAATTCTTGCAAGAATGAATGCTATTCTCAAAAAATGACTTCCCAAGATCTAAGTGCTAGGTATGGCAGGGGCTAAAACAGAGGCCTCCTGACTTTAAATAGTATACTTACCTGTATATCACTGTCTCAGATTCCTGCTATAAATTTCCAGCTATTTTTAGCAATTACTACTTGAGGAAAGTCATCTAAAGAATATGCTATTTACCAAAGATTTAATTATCAGATATGAATATTTATATTGCACTTATTAATTTGGACCTCAGCATCAGATATTTTGCAAGGTTATAAAACATTCTTAAAGGCCCTTGTATAAGAAAGAACCTTGATAAATTCCTTTTATTCAAAGGAGGAAAGAGTTTATTTCTCTAAATCATGATTCTAATCTAGATCCCCCTAATCTAGATCCTTTTGCAAAACAATATGAATAAAAATCTAATCAATTATATCTCCTGTTTTGCTTTGGATCCAAGAAAGATAAGAGTAAAGGCTAAAAGTATGGTGTATCTTTCTCTGATGAGTATTCTTCTACTGTATAATGATCCCATTTTTCATATATTATTGTGGTAAATGAAAAGCAACTATTACTTGTTACCAAATGTAAGTTCTCCTTCATGGTTTATAGCCTTGTTGTGGTGAACAGGCTTGTGTAATGAAATGAAGCTATAAGCCATGTCTTGCAGGGCCACCCAAGATGGGCAGGTTGTAGTGAAGAGTTCTGACAAAATGTGGTCCACTGGAGGAGGGAATGGCAAACCACTCCAGTATTCTTGCCACAAGAACCCCATGAACACTATGAATAGGCAAAAATGTATGACACTAGAAGACGAATCCCTAGCTTAGAAAGTGTCCAATAGGCTACTGGGGAAAAGCAGAAGGAAATTACCAATAGCTTCATGAAGAATGAAGTGGGCACAATGCTCAACTGTGGATGTATCTGGTGGTGAAAGTAAAGTCCAATGCTGTAAAGAACAATATTGCATAGGAACACAGAATGTGAGGTCCACGAATCAAGGTAAATTCCATGTAGTGAGGCAGGAGATGGCAAAAGTGAACATAGATATTTTAGGAATCAGTGAACTAAAATGGATGGGAACAGGCAAATTTAATTCAGATTATCATTATGTCTACTACTGTGGGCAAGAATCCCTTACAAGGATTGGAGTAGCCTTCATAGCCAATGAGAGCCCAAAATGTAGTACTTGGGTGCAACCTCAAAAAGATCTTGATTCATTTCCAAGGCAAACTATTCAACATCAGAGTAACTCAAGTCTATGGCCTAACTGCTAATACTGAAGATGCTGAAGTTGTCCGGTTCTATGAAGACCTACAAGACTTTCTGAAACTAATACCCACCCCCCACCCCCCCCCCCCAAAAAAAAAAAGAAAGAAAGAAAGATGTCCTTTTCATCATAGGGGATTAGAATGCAAAAGTAGGAAGTCAAAAGACACCTGGAAGGCATGTTTGGCCTTGGAGTACAAAATGAAGCAGAGCAAAGGCTAACAGGATTTTGTAAAGAGAATATATTGGCCATAGCAACCACCCTCTTCCGACAACACAAGAGATGACTCTATACATGGACATCACCAGATGGTCAATACCAAAATCAAATTGACAATAATATTTGCAGCTTAATATGGAAAAGCTCAATACAGTCAGCAAAAACAAGACCAGGAACTTATTGTGGCTCAGATCATTAGCTCCTTATTGTAAAATTCAGGCTTAAACTGAAGAAAGTAGGGAAAACCACTGGCTATTCAGGCTTTACCTAAAGTCAATCCCTTTTTATTATAGAGTGGAGGTGACGAATAGATTCAAGGAATTAGATATGGTAGAGTGCCTGAAGAACTATGAACAGAAGTTCATTAACACTGTACTGGAGGTGGTGATCAAAACCATCCTAAAGAAAAAGAAATGCAAGAAGGCAAAATGGTTGTCTGAGGAGGCCTTAACGAGCCTTAACAACAAAAGAGACACTGATGTATAGATCAGTCTTATGGACTCTGTGGGAGAGGGAGAGGGTGGGGAAATTTGGGAGAATGGCATTGAAACATGTATAATATCATGTATGAAATGAGTCGCCAGTCCAGGTTCGATGCAGGATACTGGATGCTTGGGGCTGGTGCACTGGGACAACCCAGAGGGAGGGTATGGGGAGGGAGGAGGGAGGAGGGTTCAGGATGGGGAACACAGATAAACCTGTGGCGGATTCATTTTGATATTTGGCAAAACTAATACAATATTGTAAAGTTTAAAAAAAAAAAAAAAGAGCTGAGGAAAGAGGAGAAACAAAAGGCAAAGGAGAAAAAGAAAGATATACCCAATCGAATGCAGAATTTCTGGGAATAGCAAGGAGAGATATGAAGGCCTTTTTCAATGAACAATGCAAAGAAATAGAGGAAAACAATAGAATGGGAAAGATTAGAGATCTCTTTAAGAAAGAGATCAAAGGAATATTTTATGCAAGGCTGGGCTTGAAAAAGGACAGACTTTATAAAGACCTAACAAAAGCAGAAGGGATTAAGAAGAGGTGGTAAGAATACACAAAAGAATTATACAAAAATGCCTTAATGACCCAGATAACCATGATGGTGTGGTCATTTACCTAGAGTCAGACATCTGGGAGTGTGAACTCAATGCTTCCTTAGGAAACTTTATTATGGGCAAAGCTAGTGGAGATGATGGAAATCCAATTGAGCTATTTCAAATCCTAAAACATGAAGCTGTTAAAATGCTATGATCAATATTTCAGCAAATTTGAAACACTTAACAGTGGGCACAGGACTGGAAAAATTCAGTTTTCATTACAATCCCAAAGAAAGGCAGTGCCAAGCAATCTTCAAAATATGTACAATTATGCTCATTTCACATGCTAGTAAGATAATGTTCAAAATTCTTTAATATAGGCTTCAGCAATTGTGAGTTGAGAACTTCCAGATGTACAAGCTGGGTTTAGAAAAGGCATAGGAACCAGAGATCAAATTGCCAACATTTATTGGATCACAAAGAAAGCAAGGAAATTTGAGAAAATCATCTATTTCTGGTTCTTTGAGTATGTAAAAACCTTTAGCTGTGTGGATCACAGCAAACAGGGAAATTCTTAAAGGGATGGGAATATAAACCACCTTACTTGTCTCCTGAGAAGCCTGTATGCAGTTCAGAAACAACAGTTAGAACCAGACATGGAAAAACTGATTTGTTCAAAATTGGGAAAGGTGTATAACAATGCTGTAGATTGTCACCATGATTATTTAGCATATATGCAAAATACATCATATGAAATGCTGAGGTGGATGAGTCACAAGCTGGATTCAAGACTGCCTGTAGAAATATCAACAATTTCAGATATGCAGATAATATCACTCTAATGGCAGAAAGTGAGGAGAAACTAAACAGCCTCTTGATGAAGGTGAAAAGAGAGTGAAAAAGCTGGTTTAAAACTCAACATTCAAAAAACTAAAATCATGATATCTGGTCCCATCACTTTATGGCAAATAGAAGCAGAAAAAGTGGAAGCAGTGACAGATTTTTATTTTCTCGGGTTTCAAAATCACTGCAGACAGTGACTGCAGCCATGAAATTAAAAGATGCTTACTCCTTGGAAGGAAAGCTATGACAAACCTAGACAGCATATTAAAAAGTCGAGACATCACTTTGCTGACGAATGTCCATATACTCAAAGCTATGGTTTTTCTAGTAGTGATGTACAGATACGAGTTGGACCATAAAGAAAGTTGAATACTGACTAATTGATGCTTTTGAACTGTGGTGTTGGAGAAGACTCTTGAGAGTTCCTTGGACAACAAGGGGAACAAACCAGTCAGTCCTAAAGGGAATCAACCCTGAATATTCACTGGAAGGACTGATGCTGAAGATGAAGCTCCAGTACTTTGTCCACATGATGCGAAGAGGTGACTCATTGGAAAGGACCGTCAAGCTAAGAAAGATTGAAAGCAAAAGGAGAAGGGGAAGTTAGAGGGTGAGATGTTTAGATAGTATTACTGAGTCCACGGACATGAATTTAAGCAAACTCTGGGAGACAGTGGAGGATAGAGGAACCAGGCATACTATAATCGATGGAATCGAAAAGGGTCAGACATGACTTAGAGAGTGCACAACAAAATATGTTAATTGTCACAAGTGGCACAGGGTAGAGAATGGGAAGGTGTGTTTGTAAATGTAGAAGACCTAAAGAAAATAATTTAGAATTATTGAATATCACTGAGTAGTTTATTGAATGTGGTTGAGTGCTATTCATATTAGCAATCATGAAATTTTATAGACAGAAAATCTTAACCCTTTATAGATAAGGCACTGAGTCTTTGGTTGAAGAAACAGTAGACAACTCTATAGAATCAGAAGCACACAAGTGGTAGCTGTGGAATTCAAGCTATGAAATATTACACATAAAATGAAGATACAGAAGTCTCTCTCTCTTTCTCTCTCTACTTCCTCTCATTCTCTTTGCCTCTATTTTTTTTCTTTTTTCTTCCCATTCATCTATCCCACCTTCTCTTCTTTATCTCTCATTTTATCTTACTACCCTTAATATTGTTTAAGAGTTTCCCTGTAGCTTTAATGGTAAAGAATCTGTCTGCAATGCAGGAGACCTGGGTTCGATCCCCTAGTCAGGAAAATCCTCTGGAGAAGGGCATGGCAGCCTACTCCAGAATTCTTGCCTGGAGAATCCTATGGACAGAGGAGGCTGGGGGACTACAGTCCATGGGGCTGCAAACAGTCGAACACGACTGAGTGACTGACACTACTATTACTACTACTTTTAATATTATTTACACTTACCATCGTTCACTTAATGTAATTCAGATCAAATCCAGTTCACTGATAGCTTTATGAAGAATAAAAAACATGCTAAAATATTTTAAATCATTTTTGTTTTCAATAAATTATGTGCAATTATTAAACTGCAATATAGCTTTTTGGTGTTTACAAACAGAAATCAAATAGCACTGAAGTGTTCTCTATTTGTCAACATGCCTTTCATGTACATTTAAAGCTGCATATAATTTTTCTACGTCCTTGAGAGGGGTGTTCAATAAGGAGGGGATGTATGTATACCTAATACCTATTCTTGTTGATGTGTGGCAAAAACCATCACAGTACTGGAAAGCAATTATCCTCTCATTTAAAAATGTATTTTAAAAGGTTAAAAAAAAAAAAAAAGAGGAAAAAACAAAGAATGCTAGAGGATTCCTAGGTGTTCTCTGTGCTTCCGTTTTGTAAAGACATTTTCTTTCAATGTCCTCAAGAGCTCCCTTGTGTAATCTGAAACCTGCCCTATACATGAAGGGCAGGGAGAGACTACCTCCCAAAAAAACTGCATATAAAATCAAACTGCTTTCTCTTTTCTTTATTGTGTTTCTGATGCATGCACGCATTTACTTAGGTCTTTAAATTCAAGAATTGGTCTAAAAATATTAAAGGCTCCTAAATAATTGGAGAAGGAAATGGCAACCCAGTATTCTTGCCTGGAGAAACCCATGGACAGAAGAGCCTGGAGAGCTACAGTCTATGGGATCACAAGAAGTTGGACGTGACTGAGTGACTCACACACACAAATAATGTAGTATCTGGGAATGTAAATGAACAAAGAATATCTTAAATTCAAAGATAAACCAAATGTGCCACTTTAGAGATGTAACCATATAAATAAATGTGTTTGTTGCCTATTTGTTTTTCTTGTGTCTGAAAAATCACTAACCTTATAGAGTTACCACACAGAGCTCAGAGCAGTTAAAGTGTGATGTGAGTTAACTTCTCTTCCATGACAATATCTGTTTCAGGTCTTTCTTGACTATAAATGTTGATCAGGTGATTAAAACATTTGTCTTATCACTCAAAAATGTCTCAGATTGCAAATCAGCACAAAATTTAGAAAACAAACAAACAAAAAAACTGTGCTCAAGTAGGCACATTTTTGTAAAGTTCTGATACCTGAAGAAAATTTTAGTTTTCATGGATTTTTAAAATCTGGAGCTATTTAACATTTTCCTATTTCTAAAAGTAATTCATCCAAATCTATATATATCTACCTACCTACCTACCTACCTATCTATCTAATGAGAGAGAGACAAAGATAGTGAAAGATATGCATTCAAAGAAAACAACTTAAAAGTCAACCATATAGATGTTCAACATTGTGGAGGAGTGGGAGGATGTGTAGTTCATCTCTCACAAATGCAACAAGAATACATCTAAAAATGGAACAATACCCACAGAGCAACTGCTGAGCCTTAGCAGAGGACCTCAAACTCTTAAATGGATAAGAAATATCCCAACGTAACCAGGTAGGATGAAATAAAGAAGAAGGAAAAAGAAAGAGGGGAGGAAGTGGGGGTGAGACCTGCACCCCAGGTGGGAAACTGAAGGTGGGGAGAGGAGGGAAGCTTCCTCACTGGTAGGGATATTAGCTGAGGTATGAGGGGAGCTTTAGGGGCTCAGGGGAGAGCACAGCAACTGTTATGTGGCAGGCAGGGCAGAGTGAGATGTGTTCAGATGGTCTGTACCACAGTCCTATGCACCCCAGCCTGACACAGGTGTCCACCAGTGTGCACAGGGACTGGGTGCTGGGACAAGGAGTTTGGAGTGCAGATCAGGGAAGGGGATTGCTGTTGGCTTTGAGGAGACAGCTTTCCTCATGAGAGTGAGGAAACCACCACAGGGACAGCCATAGAAGTGAAAGTGAAGTGCCTTCACTTTCACTGTTGAGTGACAGGCAAGAAGAGGAACCACCATTGCAGCCTCTCTGCCTCGTTCACTGACCCCTCCGTCCATGGGCACTAGGAAGGGCTCCAACTGCAGCTGGCTCCTGTGTCCCCACCATCGCCTCCCCAAAGAACCCTCACCTATGACTTGTTTACCCCGATGTCCCTCTTGGCTTCCTCCTGCTTGATGGGCTCTCATGTTCCAACTGCTACCCCAGAACCCTCCTGCCTGGGTGGCCTGCTCATCCTGATCACCACCTTGGCTCTTTTCTGCCTGACAAGTTTCTGTGCTCTGACAACCTGTGGAACAGATTCCAGTGGGAAAAACACATGAAGAGTTAGATCTGAAACCACAACCAAGCTCAGGGTTCATGTTGCCAAAGAAGAGCTGAAATCTCCTTGCAACTGCATGAACCTCAGAGTTACACTTCCACTGACAGCTTCCTGAATTCAGCAACTTTGAAACAGCCAAACAGACAACAAGTGCTCCTGCAGTTGATACTGCTCTGGCTTTAGCAGCTGTGGGCTTTGCGGGCATGTAATATGGGAGTTGGACCAGGCTATAGTCTAACCTGCCTCCATATTTCCCAAGTGGGTTCACGTGAATGACCAGTGCTGTGTGGGACCTGACTTCAGTGGATTTATGCTGGTGACCTGATGTAAATAATGCCTGAGAGTCACCTAGGTCAATTGAAAGCATGCCCATAATTAAGGCGGGACTGAGATTAGTGCCAGAAATTATACTCTGTAACCCCACACAACAGGTGAAAGGAACACTACAGAGCATATTCACAGGTGAACAAATCCAGAGAAGGAAATACTCAGTGACTTCTCTCCCGGTGAGAGTGCTCCAATCCTGCGTATCTTGCACCATTGGTCAAAAATGCAGTTAAGAAACAGATAGGGGGTGGAGGGCTGTATACTTCAACAGCAAAGGAGCAGATGCCATTCTTCCCAGGGCATTAAAACCCACAGATCAAAGGGGAGGCCCCATCAATAGCCAAGGGAGACTTTTGTCCCCAAAATACCAGTTGAACTCCTTATCTAAGAGACACTGGCATGAGCCTCTGGATCAGCCCACCCACCAGGAGGAAGACACCAGAAGCAAAAGGAACTGTGGACCTGCAGTCTGCAGAAAGGAGACCACAAACACAGTAAGTTAGACAAAATGAGGCAGCAAAGATATACGTTGCTGATGAAGGAGGAAGATTAAAAACTTCCAATAAGTAAATGAAGAGAAGATAGTCAATCTACTATTAAAATAACTCAGAATAATGATAGTAAAGACGATCCAAGATTACAGAAAAAGGATGAAGGCATGAATTAAGAAATTTTAAAAAGTGATTAACAAAGGCCCAGAAGAATTAAAGAAGAAACAAACAGATGAAAGCACAATACTGAAATGAAAAATACACGACAGAATCAATGGCAGAATAACTTAAGCATAAGAACAAGTAAAAAGCTCGAAGACAGAGTGGTGAAAGTTACTGCCATGATGCAGAATAAAGAGAAAAGAATAAAAAGAAATGAGGACAGTTTCAGAAACCTCTGGGACAACATTAAACATACCAACATAAGCATTATAGGTTTTCCAGAAGATAAAGAGCCTGAAAAAAATATGAAGGGATTATAGTTGAAAAGGGCTACCCTGATAGCTCAGTTGGGAAAGAACCTGCGTACAACGCAGGAAAACCTGGTTCGATTCCTGGGTCAGGAAGATTTGCTGGAAAAGGGATAGGCTACTCACTCCAGTATTCATGGGCTTTCCTTGTGGCTCAGCTGGTAAAGAATCTGCCTGCAATGTGGAAGATCTGGTTTTGATCCCTGGGTTGGGAAGATCCCCTGGAGAAGGGAAAGGCTACCCCCTCTAGTATTCTGGCCTGGAGAATTCCATGGACTGTATGGTCCATGGGGTCACAGAGAGTTGGACACTACTGAGTGACTTTCACTTCACTTCATATTTGAAAAGCTCCCTAACATGGGGAAGGAAACTATCACCCGAGTCAAGAAAGCACAGAGTCCAATACAGGATAAACCCAAGGAGGAACATACCAAGATATATATTAATCGAATTAGCAAACATTAAATACAATGAAAAAGTACTAAAAGAAACAAGAGAAAAACAACAAATAACATACAAGAGTATCCCTATAAGGTTATCACCTTATTTTTTAGCAAAAACACTAGGCTAAAAGGAAGTGGCAGGATATATTTAAAGTGATGAAAAGGAAAACCTTACAACAAAGACTACTCTAGCCAACAAAGATCTCATTCAGATTAGGCAAAGAATATAACAGCTTTAAGAGCAAAAACTAAGAGACTTTAGCACCACCGGACCAGCTTTATAACAAATGCTAAAAGAACTTCCCTAGAGAGGGGAAAAAAAAAAAAAAAAAGACACAACTAGAAATAAGAAAATCACAAATGGGAAAGCTCACTGGTAAAGGTAAACACAATAAAAGTAAGAAATCATTCATACACAAATATGACGTCAAAAGCAGCAACCATGAGAAAGAAAACAGTGTGAATGCAGGAAATGGGAATAGCATTTGAAATTGAGGCCATCAACTGACAACAACTTTGTATACTGCTTTATAAACTTCTTTATCAAAACCTATGCAAAATGCAACCTCCCCCAAAATACAATACAACACACACATAAGCTACTGAAACACAGCAATAACGATTGTCATCAAACTATAAGAAAACTCAAATCCCAAACAATTAAGAAAAAGGCAATGCTACATATCAATAATTATCTTAAATGTAAAAAGATTAAATACTCCAACCAAAACATATAGCCTGGCTGAATGGATAAAAAATCAAGACCCACATATATACTATCTACAAGAGACCCAATTCAGACGTAGGGATACATACGAACAGAAAATGAGGGGATGGAAAAAGATATTTCATGCAAATTGAAATCAAAAGAAGGCTGAGGTAGTAGTGCTCATATTAGACAAAATAGACTTTAAAATAAAGACTGTTACAAGAGACTAAGAAGGGCACTACATAATGATTAAGGGATCAATCCCACAAGAAGATATGACAATTGTAAATAAATAAACATGCAACATAGGAGCACCTCAATTTATAAGGCAAATGCTAAAAGCCATAAAAGAGGAAATCAAAAGTAATATACTAATAGTGGGGAACTTGAACACCCATTTACACCAATGGACAGATCATCTAGACAGAAAATTAATAAGAAAACACAACACTTAAGTAACACTTAAGGCTTGACCAGATAGAATTAATTGATATTTTTAAGATAATCCATCTGAAAGCAGCAGAATACACTTTCTTCTCAATAACACATGGAAATTTCTCCCGGATAGATCACATTCTGGGTCACATATCAAGCCTTGATAAATTTAAGAAAATTGAAATAATATCAAGCATCTTTCATGACCCAGTGCCATGAGGTTAGAAATCAATTACAGAAAAAAAAAAAAAAAGCTGTAAAAAGCAAACACGTGGAAGCTAAACAATGTTATTAAATAATCACTAAATCACTGAAGAAATCAAAGGGGAAATAAAAAAAAAATAATAACCTAGAGACAAATTACAAGGAAAGCATGATGAGCCAAAACCTATAGAACAAAGCAAAATCAGTTCTAAGAAGGACATAGACAATCTTACCTCAAGAAGCAAGAAAAGTCTCAAACTACCTGATCTTACACCTAAAGCAACTAGAGAAAGAACAACAAAACCCAAAGTTAATAGATGGAAAGAAATCATAAAAGTAAGAGCAGAAATAAGTGAAATAGAGGCAAATAAAACAATAGCAATGGTCAATAAATTTAAAAGCTTGTTCTCTGAGATGATAAATATAATGATAAACCTTTAACCAGAGCCATAAAAAAGGGAGAGGATTCAAATCAATAAAATTAGAGGTAAAAAAGGAGAAGTTACAACTGACACCATAAAAATAAAAGTCATCATAAGAGACTACTACAAGCAACTATCTACCTGTAAATTGGACAGCTTAGAAGAAATGGACAAATTCTTAGAAAGGTTCAACCTTCTAAAACTGAACTTAGGTGCAATAGATTATATGGGTGGATTACTCACACCCAGTTTCAACTGGGTGAAACTCACACCCAGTTTCAACTTAAGCTGAAACTGAGTAAAAATCTTCCAATGAACAAAAGTCCAGGACAAGATGACTTCACAGGTTAATTCTATCAAATATTCAGGGAAAAGTTAAAAGCTACCTTTCTGAAACTTCCAAAAATGCCAAAATCAGATAAAGATATAACATACAAGAAAACAAAATTAGAGGCCAATATCACTGATGAACATAGATGCAAAGATTCTCAACAAAATACTAGCAAACTGAATCCAACAACACATTAAAATTCATAGACTGTGATCAAATGGGATTTTTCCTAGGAAAACAAAGATTCTTATAAATCCATCAATGTTAACACATTGAAGAGTAAAAATCATATGATCATCTCAATAGATGAAGAAAAAGTTTTTGACAGACTTCTACACCCATCTATGATAAAAAACTCTCTAGAAAATGTCTATTAGATGGAACCTACCTCAACATAATAAAAGCCATATATGACAAACCCATAGCAAACTACATTTTCAATGGTTAAAACATGAAAGTATTTCTTCTAAGATCAGGAACAAGACAAAGATTTCCACTCTAACCACTTTTATTCAACATATTTTGGAAGTCCTAGCCACAAAAACAATGAAAGAAGTAAAATGAATCCAAATTAGAAAAAGAAGTAAAGTTTTCAGTGTTTACAGACATGATATTGTACATGTAAAACCCTAAAGACGCTACCAGAAAACTAACAGAGCTCATCAATAAACTTGGCAAAGTTGCAGGATACAAAATCAATTCATGAAATCTCTTGCACTTCTATATACTAATAGTAAAAATCAGAAAGAGAAATTAAGGAAACAATCCCATATATTCTTGCATCAAAAAGAATAAAATACCTAAAGAGGCAAAAGACCTGTACTTCAAAAAGAGATATACCATGTTCTTGAATTGGAAGAATCAATATTGTCAAAATGACTATACTACCCAAAGCAATCTACAGATTTTACAGATTCAGTGTAATCCCTATCAAACTGCCAATGGCATTTGTCACAGAACTAGAACAAAAATTTTTACAATTTGTATGGAAATATGAAAGACCCTGACTAGCCAAAGCAATCTTGAGAAAGGAAAATGGAGCTAGAGGAATCAGGCTCCCTGACTTCAGATTATATTGCTAAGCTACAGTCATTAAAACAGTATGATACTGGCATTAAAACTGAAATATAGATCAATGGAACAGGATAGAAAGCCAAGAGGTAAACCCAAGCACTATGGTTACCAAAGAGGCAAGAATATTCAATGGAGAAGACAGTCTCTTCAATAAATGGTGGTGGGAAAACTGGACAGACACATGTAAAAGAAGAAAATTAAAACAGTCCTTAAAACCATACACAAAAATAAATTAAAAATAGATTAAAAACCTGAATATAAGACTCAATGCATTCAGTTGTATTTCAGCCCTCTTTACTTGGGGGTTGTACTTTAATGATCTTATATTCTTTTATATTTTAGACTATGGCTGTTTTATAATAAATAATAAGCAGATGTTCTCCATTATGCTAGTGATATATCATTTTTGTGAACCAGCTATGGTTTGAAAAGACAAACATTTTGTCATCCAATTGCTACCACAGAGATTGGCTTAATCTGTCAAGAATTCCCCAGTGGCTCAGAGGATAAAGCATCTGCCTGCCATGCGGGAGACCAGGGTTCGATCCCTGGGTTGGGAAGATCCCCTGGAGAAGGAAATGGCAACCCATTCCAGTATCCTTGCCTGGAGAATCCCATGGACAGAGGAGCCTGGTCGGCTATAGTCCACAGGGTCGCAAAGAGTTGGACACGACTGAGCGAGATCACTTCACTTCACTTCACCCAAAATTAAATCATTTAACTCTACAGAACTTCATCCAGCAAATATTTTCATCAAATTACATAGAGTGAGCTTTTCAGTTCACCCAGACTGGCAGGCTGGCAGATGGGTAAGTGTCCATAACCAGATAGTTGATATGGACCTTAATAGGGCACTTTCAGTGAATCAAGTGGATCAGTTTTAATACCTCTTATTAAAGTTTTTCAAATCTAAATATTTCTCCTTATGATTTGGAACATAGGGGTCACAATCAAGTATACAAATGTTTGACTTAGATACAAAGATGCTTTGTGGAAAATATTCTAGCTTTGTCTACAAATAATTTTCTATATGGAGATAGGAACATATTTTCTGTAATTTTTCAGTATTCAAAATAAAATATATTATCCTGTAGCTGCTTATCTGATTCTCAAAACATATGGATACGGACTCAGCCAGTAGTTTAAAAAAAATCATTGTTTTAGGACCTCTTTAAATATAAGCTTGAATAATCTGCTATCCTTTCATCAAGTGCTGATAGAGAAAAGGAAGTTGGTTAGTTTTACTCTTTAGTTGCTTACACATTTTATACCACAGACTATGTCAAAATAGGTTATTGGATGACACCTGCTTAGCCCCACCTGCAGAATTGGGTTCACAAATATCCTTTAATGTTATATATTCAACTTTTATTGAATAACACTATTTAGACATTTTCTGCATTTATTGTAAACTATCTCTAAAGAAAACATTTTTAACCTAGTTCTCTCCAAATAAGGTCTCACAGTTAGTGTATTTTTTTTTGACTTAATCATCAAGATGACCCTTTTTGGAGAACTGGTAAACTTGGTATTTTATGGTAACAGGAATTATTCCATCAATAATTTTCCTTTTTTCCTCCACTTACTACTGAGCAGTTCAGGACAAATGCTATGTTCAGCTATTATAACTGAATTAGCCCTGCCTGAGCTTTCATAGTTGTTTTTTCCTTCTTTTTCATGTCTTTGTTTATTATTTCTTTTAAAATGATACACATATGTATGTGTGTGTTGTTGTTGTTGTTCAGTGGCACAGTTGTGACAGACTCTTTGTGACCCCATGAACTGCAGCAAGCCAGGCCTCCCTGTCCCTCACCATCTCCCGGAGTTTGCCCAAGTTCATGCCTAATGCATCAGTGATGCCATCCAACCATCTTATCCTCTGATGCCCTCTTCTCTTTCTGCCCTCAATCTTTCCCAGCTTCTGGGGCTTTTCCAATGAGTTGGCTGTTCAAATTAGATGACCAAAATACTGGAGCTTTAGCTTCAGCATCACTCCTTCCAATGAGTATTCAGGGTTTATTTCCCTTAAGATTGACTGGTTTGATATCCTTGCTGTCCAAGGGACCCTCAGGAGTCTTCTCCAGCACCATAGTTGAAGGCATCAGTTCTTTGGCATTCTGTCTTCTTTATGGTCCAGCTCTCACAAAAGTACATGACCACTGGGAAGATACATGGACCTTTGTTAGCAGAGTAATGTCTCTGATTTTCAACACACTGTCTAGGTTTGTTGTAGCTTTCCTGCCCAGAAGCAATAATCTTCTGATTTCATGAATGCGGTCACCCACTGCAGTGATTTTAGAGGCTAAGAAGAGGAAATCTGTCACTAATTTCCCCTTTTCCCTTTCTATTTGCCATGAAGTAGTGAGGCCAGATGCCATGATCTTATTATTATTATTTTTAATATTGAGCTTTAAGACAGCTCTTTCACTCTCCTCCTTCAACCTCATCAAGTGGATCTTTAGTTCCTCTTTGCTTTCTGCCATTAGAATGGGATCATCTGCGTATCTGAAGTTACTGATGTTTCTCTTGTGAGCTTATAATTTATCCAGCCTGACATTTCTCATGACGTGCTTAGCTTTTAGGTTAAATAAATAAGGTAACAAAAGACAGTCCTGTGGTACTCCTTTCTCAATCTTGAACCTATCATTTGTTTCATACAAGGTCTAACTGTTGCTTCTTGACAACATGCAGGTTTCTCAGGAGACAGGTAAAATGGTCTGGTATTCCCATCTTTCTAAGAGCTTTCCACAGTTTATTATGATTCACACAGTCAAGGGTTTTGTTGTAGTTGATGAAACAGGTAGATTTTTTTCCCTGGAATTCCCTTGCTTTCTATATGATCCAGCAAATGTTGGCAATTTGATCTCTTGTTCCTCTTCTTTTTCTAAACCCAGCTTGGCCATATATAAGTTCTTGGTTCACATAATGCTTAGGCCTAGTATGCGAGATATTAAGCGTGACCTTACTAGCATGGGAGATGAATGTAATTGTCCAATGGTTAATACATTCTTTAGCATTACCCTTCTTGAGAATTGGGATGAGTTTTCCAGTTCTGTGGCCACTGTTGGGTCTTCCATATTTGCTGATATATTGAATGCAACACCTTGATGGCATCATCTTTTAGGATTCTGAATAGCTGTAACTGGAATTCTATTGCATCCACTACCTTTATTAACAGCAATGCTTTCTAAGGCCCACTTGACTTCATACTCCAGAATATCTGGCTTTGGAGGACTGACCACACCATCGCAGTAATCCAGTTCATTAGGATCTTTTTTTGTATAGTTCTTCCATGTATTCTTTCCGTCTCTTTTTGATCTCATCAGCAACTACCAGGTCTCTACTGCTTCTGTCCTTTATTGTACCCACTTTTGGGTAAAATGCTCCCTTGATATTTCCAGTTTTCCTGAAGAGATCTCTATTTCCCCTTCTAGAAGGCCTTCCTGTCTCTCCATGTTATTTTCTGGGACTCTGTGTTTAGCTGGATATGCCTTTCTCTTTCTCTCTTTCTTTCCCCTTCTTTTGTTTCTTCAGCTGTTTGTAAAGCCTCCTCAGATAACCAATTTGCCTTCTTGCTTTTTTTTTTTTTTAATCTTCTTGCTTTTCTTTATCTTTGGGATAGCTTTGTTCACTGCCTTCTACACAGTATTATGTACCTCTGCCCATAGTTCTTTAGGCTCACTGTTCAGTTCAGTTCAGTTCAGTCGCTCATGTGTGTCCGACTCTTTGCGACCCCATGAATCGCAGCACGCCAGGCCTCCGTGTCCATCACCAACTCCCGGAGTTCACTCAGACTCACGTCCATTGAGTCAGTGATGCCATCCAGCCATCTCATCCTCTGTCGTCCCCTTCTCCTCCTGCCCCCAATCCCTCCCAGCATCAGAGTCTTTTCCAATGAGTCAACTCTTCGCATGAGATGGCCAAAGTACTGGAGTTTCAGCTTCAGCATAATTCCTTCTAAAGAAATCTCAGGGCTGATCTCCTTCAGAATGGACTGGTTGGATCTCTTTGCAGTCCAAGGGACTCTCAAAAGTCTTCTCCAATACCACAGTTCAAAAGCATTAATTATTCGGTACTCAGCCTTCTTCACAGTCCAACTCTCACATCCATACATGACCACAGGAAAAACCATAGCCTTGACTAGATGGACCTTTGTTGGCAAAATAATGTCTCTTCTTTTCAATATGCTATCTAGGTTGGTCATAACTTTTCTTCCAAGGGGTAAGCGTCTTTTAATTTCATGGCTGCAATCACCATCTGCAGTGATTTTGGAACCCCCCAAAATAAATTCTGACACTGTTTCCACTGTTTCCCCGTCTATTTGCCATGAAGTGATGGGATCAGATGCCATGATTTTCGTTTTCTGAATGTTGAGCTTTAAGCCAACTTTTTCACTCTCCACTTTCACTTTCATCAAGAGGCTTTTTAGTTCGTTTGTCCTTCAGAAGTGATTAATCTCATGATCTTCTTAATTTGTCCTCTTGATTACCAGTAATAAACTATTCATTCACTGAATAATCTGAAATTTTTTTGAAGCAAGGATGAAGGTGATCTGCATCTCAAATTTATTCAGACTGGATTGATCATTTCTTAGCCCCCAAATATTTAACTTTGCTCATTATATTAATAAGTAGAATGACTGTTAAATTTATCATGCAAACTGAGATATTTAAAAAGTAAAAGGTGACACTGTATATATTACACTGGAGTGTTAGGTATAAACCAGAACCTTGCAGGCAAACTTAAATGAAGAGCTAGCTATCAATCTTGGTTCTGGGGACACAGAGATAAAGAAGCCATTGCCCACAGGAAGCTCATAATTTTCAAATTTCTCCCATGCTGTAATTGAGAATTGATTAAAAGCATTGGCAGAAAAAAATGACCAATGGGAGAGGTCATGTGAAAGTCCAAAGGTAGAGGAGGCAGTCAAAAGATGGTGGAGGAATAGGACAGGGAGATCACTTTCTCCTCCACAAATTCATCAAAAAATCCTTTGAATGTTGAACAACTTCCACAAAACAACTTCTGAACACTGGTGGAGGACACCTGGCAGCCAGAAAGGAAACCCAATTTCTTCAAAATGAGGTAGGACAAAATATAAAAGACAAAAAAAAAAAAAAGATAAAATATTTTGGGATGGAGACCCACCCTGATGAGGGAGTAGTGAAGCAGGAGAAGTTTCCACACAGTAGGAAACCCTCTCACAGGTGTGTCTGTGGGGAGTTTTGAAATTTTAGAGGGCAACATAACTGAGAGAAAAACAAAAAACAACAACAACAACAAAAAAACAATACAGACTACGTGTTTAACCACAATTACACGTGGAGATGGAGAAGTGACACGGACGTCCTCATTCACCACCAGTGAGTGGGGGCTGGGCAGGGAGATGTGGGCTGCATCATTGGTCCTTAGGGTAAGGACAGGGCCTGAATGCCCTGAGGACAACCTGAGGGAACAGATGTGAGATATCAACACAAACCATGGGATCACCAGAGAGACACACACAAAGACCTTTCCCACAAAAGCCTCCTACATCACACAATAATCCCTGGCATGCTCACAAAAGAAAGGGCTGAATGAATACCAAAGGAGAGCAAGCCAGCTGCCATATAGGGCCCGCCCTCCCTGAAAGCAGAGAGGGAAGCATGGGACAGCCAGAGCTGGAAAGGAAGGGGTTTCTGCAATCTTGGCCCCAGAGACTGCATCTTCCTTCAAACTGTGAGCAGGCTCCCAGTTGCTAACCATGTCTTCCTGGGATCCTGGACAGTTGACATCTGCCAGGAGTGTTACAACCTGAAATCAGTTCCCCAGAGGAGACACACAACACTCCTGGGACTGTGCTCTCGCAGCACACCCAGAAAACAAAATGGCCAGGACTGAAGAGGTGAATAAGACACATGGCCCACCTGGGATACTGTGCTCTCCTAGGACCAGTTGTATGGGTTTTGGACCCAATTGCTAAGCTGCTTGGACTAGGAAGGGCAAAAAACAAACAGAACATCTGGGTCTGTGTCCCTGAGGAGCACCTGAGAACCTGAGTGGCTTAGACCTTGGAGCTGCATGAAACACAGGGCCCACCAGGACAGTGCCCTTGCAGGTAGCCTGGAGCCTGAGTAGTGTGGACCTGGAAAGTACATGCTGCCTTGGGCTGTGGCAAACCCAGTGTGGTCCATCCACTATGAGTACTTCCCACACATGCCAGCAGTATTTTTTTGCAGTGTCCCTCCCTCCCCACAGCACAACTGAACAAGTAAGCCTAAATAAGTGGCCACCTTCGCCTTATTGTGCCAGGATGGAAATTAGACACTGAAGAGACTTGCAAACAGAGGAAGCCAAGATAAAAAAAGAAGGGGAAACCACTCTGGAAGTGACAGGTGCTATCAGATTAAAACTGCAGTTAATACTGAGACTGTGTATTTGATGGGCATCTGTAGACCTTGAGAAAAAGCACCAGCTGGAACAATGGACTATCCAACAATGAACTCACACCACCCTGGCCACAACAGCTCCAGAGAAATTCCTAGACATATTTTTAATATTATCACTTTTAATTTTTTTTTAAAAGCTAGTTCTTTATTACTCCTTTAACTTACATTTTTACAGCCTACTATTACCTTTCAAAAAAAAAAAACCCTATTAAAAAAACAGATTCCATAAATATATATACTTTAAACTTCTGTGCTTGATTTTGTTTTGTATTTTTTATATTGTATTTTTGAGAGTTTAACCTCTATTCTAGCTTTTTTTCCCCCCAGAGTCTTTGCTTTTTGATATTTGTTATCAATTTTGTACCTTTAAGAATCTAGTCTTCAGTATGCATTTTCACTTAGGGATTTGATCACTGGCTTGACTGCTCTCTCCCCTATTGACTCTCCCTTTTTACCTCCAGGTGACCTTTATCTCCGTCCTCCCTCTTCTCTTCTCTACCCAACTCTGTGAATCTCTCTGGGTGTTCTGGGCTCTGGAGAGCACTTAGGGATTTGATTAATGGCTAAATTGCTCTCTTCCCTTTTGACTCCCCCTTTTCTCCTCCTGGTCACCACTATCTCCCTTTTCCCTCTTCTCTCACCTATATAACTCTATGAATCTCTCTGGGTGTTCCTGGCTGTGGAGAACTCTTTCACCACTAACTTAAAGGTTTTATCTTCTGTGCTGTATGGATGGAGAAGTCCTGAGGCTACTGTAAGAGAAGGACCAAAAGCCAGAGGTAGGAGGATTAACTTCAAAACTTTGAAACATCAGAGAACTCCTGCATCCAGGGAATATTAATAGATAATAACTCACCCAAAAGTCTCATACCTACCCTGAAACCAAGCTCCACCCAAGAGCCAGAAATTTCCAGTGAAAGACACAGCACACTAATTGTCTAGCAAAACAGGAACCAACTCTGAACATTAAAAGATGGGCTGCCTAAAGACATGCCAAACAAATAGACGCCCCCAAACTCACTACTCGACATTTCATTGCACTCCAGAGAGGAGATCCAGCTCCATCCACCAGAAACCAGACACAAGCTCTCCCAACCAGCAAACCTTGACAAGTCACTGGTCTAACCCCACCCACGTGGAGAAGACTCCACAATTAAGAGGAAGAATGAAATTCAAGCCTTCAGAAAGGGCACCCCAAACACAGCAATCTAAACAAAGGAAAAGGCAGAGAAATATTCAGCAGGTGAAAGAAGATGATAGAACCTCACCAAACTGAACAGAAGAGGAGGAGATAGGGAGTCTACCTGGAAAATAATTCAGACTAATGATGATAAAGGTGATCCAAAATCTTGAAAACAAAATGGAGTTACAGATAAATAAACTAGAGACGAGGATTGAGAAGATGCAAGAACTGTTTAACAAGGACCAAAAGAAATATAGAAAAGTCAATAAATAATGAACAAAGCAATAACTGACATTAAAAGCACTCTGGAGGGAATCAACTGTAGAATAACTGAGGCAAAAGAGAGGATAAGTGAAGTGGTAGATAGAATGGTGGAAATAAATGAAGCAGAGAGGAGAAAAGAAAAAACAATGTTAAATGCCTCAACATTCAAATCATAGGTGTCCCAGAAGAAGAATACAAAAAGAAAGGACATGAGAAAATAGTTGAGTACGTAATAGTCAAAAACTTTCCTAAAATGGGGAAGGAAATAGCCACCCAAGTCCATGAAACCCAGAGAGTCCCAAACAGGATAAACCCAAGGCCAAAACACCCAAAGACACATATTAATGAAATTAATGAAGATCAAACATAAAGAGCAAATATTAAAGGCAGCAAGGGAAAAGCAACAAAAAACGCACAAGGGGATCCACATAAGGATAAGAGCTGATCTTTAAATAGAAACTCTTCAGGCCATAAGGGAATGGCATGACATGTTGAAAGTGATGAAAGAGAAAAACCTACAACCAAGATTACTCTACCCAGCAAGGATCTCATTCAGATGTGAAGAAGAAGTCAAAAGCTTTACAGACAAGCAAAAGCTGAGAGACTTCAGCACCACCAAACCAGGTCTTCAACAAATGCTAAAGGATCTTCTCTAGACAAGAAACACAGAAAATGTTTGTAAAAATGAACCCAAAGCAACAGAGTAAATAGTAACAGGGTCATATTTATCAATAATTACCTTAAATATAAATGGGTTAAATGCTTCAACAAATGACAAAGACTGGCCAAATGGATACAAAACAAGACCCCTATATATGTAGTCTACCAGAGATCCAGCCAAAACCTAGGTACGCATACAGACTCAAAGTTAAGGGCTGGAAAAAGATATTACATTCAAATGGAGAACAAAAGAAAGCAAGAGTAGCAATACTCATATCAGATAAAATAGACTTTGAAATAAAGACAGCAATAAGAGACAAAGAAGGACACTACATAAGGATCAACCCAAAAAGAAGATATAACAGTTATATATGCAGCTAACATAGGAGCCCTTCAATACATAAGGCAAATGCTAACAAGTATGAAAGGGGAAATTAACAGTAATACAATAATAGTGGGGGACTTTAATACCTGACTCACACCTATGGATAGATCAAGCAAAAAGGGAATTAGGAAGGAAACACAAACTTTAAATGATGCAATGGACCAGTTAAAGCTAACTGATATCTATAGGGCATTTCACTCCATAACAATGAATTTCAACTTTTTCTCAAGTGCATGTGGAACACTCTCCATCCAGGACATATCCAGATCATATCCTGGGCCATAAATCTAGCCTTGGTAAATTAAAAAACATTGAAATCTGGAGAACAGTGTGGAGATTCCTTAAAAAACTGGAAATAGAACTGCCTTATGATCCAGCAATCCCACTGCTGGGCATACACACTGAGGAAACCAGAAGGGAAAGAGACACGTGTACCCCAATGTTCATCGCAGCACTGTTTATAATAGCCAGGACATGGAAGCAACCTAGATGTCCATCAGCAGATGAATGGATAAGAAAGCTGTGGTACATATACACAATGGATATTACTCAGCCATTAAAAAGAATACATTTGAATCAGTTCTAATGAGGTGGATGAAACTGGAGCCTATTATACAGAGTGAAGTAAGCCAGAAGGAAAAACATAAATACAGTATACTAACGCATATATATGGAATTCAGAAAGATGGTAACAATAACCCGGTGTACAAGACAGCAAAAGAGACACTGATGTATAGAACAGTCTTATGGACTCCGTGGGAGAGGGAGAGGGTGGGAAGATTTGGGAGAACGGCATTGAAACATGTAAAATATCATGTAAGAAACGAGTTGCCAGTCCAGGTTCGATGCATGATACTGGATGCTTGGGGCTAGTGCACTGGGACGACCCAGAGGGATGGTATGGGGAGGGAGGAGGGAGGAGGGTTCAGGATGGGGAACACAGGTATACCTGTGGCGGATTCATTTTGATATTTGGCAAAACTAATACAATTATGTAAAGTTTAAAAATAAAATAAAATTAGAAAAAAAAAAAAAAGGAGAAAGGCAAAAAAAAAAAAAAAAAACCCATTGAAATCATTTCAAGCATCTTTTCTAATCACAATGCAGTAAGATTAGATGTCAATTACAGAAAAAAATACTATTAAAAATGCAAACATATGGAGGCTAAACAACATGCTTCTGAATAACTAACAAATCACAGAGGAAATCAAAAAGGAAATCAAAATATGCAGATAAACAAAGGAAAACGAAAACATGACAACCTAAAACCTATGGGACTCAGTAAAAGCAGGACTAGGATGGAGATTCATAGCAATACAAGCTTACCTCAAGAAACATGTATACCTGTGGCGGATTCATTTTGATATTTGGCAAAACTAATACAATTATGTAAAGTTTAAAAATAAAATAAAATTTAAAAAGAAAAAAAAAAGAAAAAAAAAGAAACAATAGAAACATCAAAATAACATCCTAGCATTACACCTAAAGCAACTAGAAAAAGAAAAGAAGAATCCCAAAATTAGTAGAATAAAGAAATCGTAAAAATCAGAGCAGAAACAAATGAAAAAGGTACAAAGGAGACTATGGTAAAAATCAAGAAAACTAAACGCTGGTTCTTTGAGAAGATAAATAAAATACAAAAACTGTTAGCCAGACTCATCAAGAAAAAAAGGGAGAAGAATCAAATCAATAAAATTAGATTGAAAAAGGAGAAATCACAAGAGACAATACAGAAATACAAAAGATCATAAGAGACTACTATGAGCAATTATATGCCAATAAAATGGACAACTTGGAAGAAATGCACAAATTCTTAGAAAAGCATAATCTTTCAACACTGAACCAGTTCAGTTCAGTTCAGTTTAGTCACTCAGTCGTGTCTGACTCTTTGCGACCCCATGAACTGCAGCACGCCAGGCCTCTCTGTCCATCACCAACTCCCGGAGTTCACTCAAACTCCCATCCATTGAGTCAGGACGCCATCCAGCCATCATGACCAATTCTAGCAAAAGGATCCAACAACATATTAAAAAGATCATACATCATGACCAAGTGGGCTTTATCCCAGGGATGCAGGGATTCTTCAATATTCGCAAATCAATCAATGTGATACACCATATTAACAAGTTGAAACATAAAAACCAACAAGAAAAGGGTGCCCATTCTCACCACTACTATTCAACATAGTTTTGGCCACAGCAATTAGAGAAGAAAAAGAAATAAAAGGAATCCAAATTGGAAAAGAAGAAGTAAAACTCTCACTGTTTGCAGATGACATTAGAACTGAATCAAATGCATTCTTTATTATAGCTGAGTGATATTCCATTGTGTATATGTACCACAACTTCCTTATCCATTCATCTGCTGATGGACATCCAGGTTGCTTCCATGTCCTAGCTCTTGTAAACAATGCTGCAATGAACATTGGGGTACATGTATCTCTTTCAATTTTGTTTTCCTCAGTGTTTGTGCCCAGTGTGGGATTGCTGGGTTGTATGACAGTTTTCTTTCCAGTTTTTTTTTTTTTTTTTTTAAGGAATCTCCACACTGTACTTCATATTGGCTGTACTAGTTTGCATTCCCACCAACAGTGTAAGAGGGTTCTTTTTCTCCACACCCTCTCCAGCATTTATTATTTGTAGATGTTTGATGGCAGCCATTCTGACAGGCATGAAATGGCACTTCATTGTGGTTTTGATTGCATTTCTCTAATAATGTTGAACAACTTTTCATGTGTTTATTAGCCATCTGTATATCGTTGGAGAAATATCTGTTTAGTTTTTTGGCCAAATTTTTGATTGGGTCATTTATTTTTCTGGTATTGAGATGCATGAGCAGCTTGTATATTTTGGAGATTAATTCTTTGACATTTGTTTTGTTTGCTTTGTTTTCTCCCATTCTGAAGGCTGTCTTTTTACCTTGCTTATAGTTTCCTTCATTGTGCAAAAGCTTTCAAGTTTAATTGGGTCCGATTTGTTTATTTTTGTTTTCATTTCCATTACTCTGGGAGGTGGGTCATAGAGGACCTTGATTTGATTTATGTTAGAGAGGTTTCGGCCTATGTTTTCCTCCAAGAATTTTATAATTTCTGGTCTTGCATTTAGATATTTAATCCATTTTGAGTTTATTTTGTGTATGGTGTTAGGAATTGTTCTAGTTTCATTCTTTTACAGATGGTTGACAAGTTATCCCAGCACCACTTGTTAAAGAATTTGCCTTTTCTCCATTGTATATTTTTGCCTCCTCTGTCAAAGATAAGGTGTACATAGGTACATAGATTTATCTCTGGGGTTCCTATATTGTTCCATTTATCTATATTTCTGTATTTATGCCAGTACCATACTGTCTTGATGACTGTAGCTTTGTAGGATAGTCTGAAGTCAGGAAGGTTGATTCCTCCAATTCCATTTCTTTTTCACAAGTTTGCTTTGGCTATTTGAGTTTTTTTTTTTTTTTGTATTTCCATACAAATTGTGAAATTATTTGTTCTAGTTCTCTGTAAGATACTATTGGTAACTTGATACAGATTGCATTGAATCTATAGATTGCTTTGAGTAGCATACTCATTTCCACTATATTGATTCTTCCAATCTAAGAACATGGTATATTTCTCCATCCATTTGTGTAATATTTTTTTTCTTTTCTCAATGTTGTAATAGTATTCTATATATACGTTTTTTATTTCTTTAGGTAAATTTAATCCCAAGTATTTTATTCTTTTTGTTGCAATGGTGAATGGGATTGTTTCTTTAATTTCTCTTTCCATTTTATTCAAGAGATTTCTGTGTATTAATTTTATACCCTGCAACTTTATTATATTCATTGATTAGCTCTAGCAATAGTCTGTGGTGTACTTAGGGTTTTCTTTGCCATGTCATCTACAAACAATGAAAATTTTGCTTTTTCTTTTCCAATGTGGAATATTTTTATTTTTTGTTATCTTTTCTGATTGCTGTGGCTAAGACTTCCAAACTATGTTGAATATTATTATGTTAACATATGTTCCTTCTATGCCTGCTTTCTGGAAAATTTTTTTAATCATAAATGGGTGTTGAATTTTGCCAAAGGCTTTTTCTTCATCTATTGAGATAATCTTATGGTATTTATGTTTCTATGTTTTTTTTTTTTTTGGGGGGGGGTATTACAATACACATTTTATTTTATTTTTAATATAAATTTATTTATTTTAATTGGAGGCTAATTACTTTACAATATTGTAGTGGTTTTACAATACATTGACATAAATCCACCACGGGTGTACATGTGTTCCCCATCTTAAACCACCCTCCCACCTCCCTCCCAATACCATACCTCTGGGTCATCCCAGTGCACCAGCCCCAAGCATCCTTTATCATGCATCGAACCTGGACTGGCAATTCGTTTCACATATGATAATATACATGTTTCAATGCCATTCTCCAAATCATCCCACCCTTGCCCTCTCCACAGAGACCAAAAGACTATTCTAGACATCTGTATCCCTTTTGCTGTCTCGCATACAGGGTATTCATTACCATCTTTATAAATTACATATATATGTGTTAGTATACTGTATTGGTGTTTTTCTTTCTGGCATACTTCACTCTGTATAATAGGCTCCAGTTTCATCCACCTCGTTAGAACTGATTCAAATGTATTCTTTTTAATGGCTGAGTAATACTCCACCTGACCTGCCTCTTGAGAAATCTGTATGCAGGGCAGGAAGCAACAGTTAGAACTGGACGGGGAACAACAGACTGGTTCCAAATAGGAAAAGGAGTATGTCAAGGCTGTATATTATCACCCTGCTTATTTAACTTAAATGCAGAGTACATCATGAGAAACGCTGGACTGGAAGAAACATGCTGGAATCAAGATTGCTGGGAGAAATATCAGTAATCTGAGATACGCAGATGACAT
This sequence comes from Bos javanicus, assembly GCF_032452875.1. Taxonomy (NCBI): domain Eukaryota; kingdom Metazoa; phylum Chordata; class Mammalia; order Artiodactyla; family Bovidae; genus Bos; species Bos javanicus. The sequence goes on from NC_083882.1 coordinate 2,061,388, forward strand.
TACCCTTATGGCAGAAAGTGAAGAGGAGCTAAAAAGCCTCTTGATGTAAGTGAAAGTGGAGAGTGAAAAAGTTGGCTTAAAGCTCAACATTCAGAAAACAAAGATCATGGCATCCAGTCCCATCACTTCATGGGAAATAGACAGGGAAACAGTGGAAACAGTGTCAGACTTTATTTCTTGGGCTCCAAAATCACTGCAGATGGTGATTTCAGCCATGAAATTAAAAGATGCTTACTCCTTGGAAGGAAAGTTATGACCAACCTAGGAGGAATATTCAAAAGCAGAGACATTACTTTGCCACCAAAGGTCAGTCTAGTCAAGGCTATGGACAAGGCTAGTCAAGGCTAAGGTTTTTCCTGTGGTCATGTATGGATGTGAGAGTTGGACTGTGAAGAAGGCTGAGCACCAAAGAATTGATGCTTTTGAACTGTGGTGTTGGAGAAGACTCTTGACAGTCCCTTGGACTGCAAGGAGATCCAACCAGTCCATTCTAAAGGAGATCAGCCCTGGGATTTCTTTGGAGGGAATGATGCTGAAGTTGAAATTCCAGTACTTTGGCCACCTCATGCGAAGAGTTGACTCATTGGAAAAGACTCTGATGCTGGGAGGGATTGGGGGCAGGAGGAGAAGGGGACGACAGAGGATGAGATGGCTGGATGGCATCACTGACTTGATGGACGTGAGTCTCAGTGAACTCCGGGAGTTTGTGATGGACAGGGAGGCCTGGCATGCTGCAACTCATGGGGTAGCGAAGAGTAGGACACGACTGAGTGACTGAACTGAACTGAACGGAATACTCCATTGTGTCTACGTACCACAGCTTTCTTATCCATTCATCTGCCTATAGACATCTAGGTTGCTTCCATGTCCTAGCTTTTATAAACAATGATGAACATTGGGGTACACGTGTCTCTTTCAATTCTGGTTTCCTTGGTGTGTATGCCCAGTAGTGGGATTGCTGGGTCGTATGGCAGCTCTATTTCCAGGATTTTAAGGAATCTCCACACTGTTCTCCATAGTGGCTGTACTAGTTTGCATTCCCACCAACAGTGTCAGAGGGTTCCCTTTTCTCCACACCCTCTCCAGTATTTATTGCTTGTAGATTTTTGGATAGCAGCCATTCTGACTGGCGTGAAATGGTACCTCATTGTGGTTTTGATTTGCATTTCTCGAATAATGAGTGATGTTGAGCAACTTTTCATGTGTTTATTAGCCATCTGTATGTCTTCTTTGGAGAAATGTCTATTTAGTTCTTTTGCCCATTTTTTGATTGTTTTTTTTTTTTTTTTCCTGGAACTGAGCTGCAGGAGTTGCTTGTATATTTTTGAGATTAATTCTTTGCCCATTGTATCATTTGCTATTATTTTCTCCCATTCTGAAGGCTGTCTTTTCACTTTGCTTATAGTTTCCTTTGTTGTGCATAAGCTTTTAAGTTTAATTAGGTCCCATTTGTTTACTTTTGCTTTTATTTCCAATATTATGGGAGGTGGACCATAGAGGATCCTGCTGTGATTTATGTCAGAGAGTGTTTTGCTGATGTTCTCCTCTAGGAGTTTTATAGTTTCTGGTCTTACATTTAGATCTTTAATCCATTTTGAGTTTATTTTTGTGTATGGTGTTAGAAAGTGTTCTAGTTTCATTCTTTTGCAAGTGGTTGACCAGTTTTCCCAGCACCACTTGTCAAAGAGATTGTCTTTTCTTTATTGTATATTTTTGCCTCCTTTGTCAAAGATAAGGTGTCCATAGGTGCGTGGATTTATCTCTGGGCTTTCAATTTTGTTCTGTTGATCTATATTTCTGTCTTTGTTCCAGTACCATACTGTCTTGATGACTGTGGCTTTGTAGTAGAGCCTGAAGTCAGGCAGGTTGATTCCTCCAGTTCCATTCTTCTTTCTCAAGATCGCTTTGACTGTTCGAGGTTTTTTGTATGTCCATACAAAGAGTGAAATTATTTGTTCTAGCTCTGTGAAAAATACCGTTGGTAGCTTGATAAGGATTGCATTGAATCTATAGATTGCTTTGGTTAGTATACTCATTTTCATTATATTGATTCTTCCAATCCATGAACACGGTATATTTCTCCCTCTCTTAGTGCCCTCTTTGATTTCTTTCACCAGTGTTTTATACTTTTCTATATATAGGTCTTTTGTTTCTTTAGGTAGATATGTTCCTAAGTATTTTATTCTTTTCATTGCAATATGAATGGAATTGTTTCCTTAATTTCTCTTTCTATTTTCTCATTATTAGTGTAGAGGAATGCAAGGGATTTCTGTGTGTTGGTTTTATATCCTGCAACTTTTCTATATTCATAGATTAGCTCTAGTAAAATTCTGGTGGAGTCTTTAGGGTTTTCTATGTAGAGATGAAACTGGAGCCTATTATACAGAGTGAAGTAAGTTTGAAAGAGAAACATCAATACAGTATATTATCACATATATATGGAATTTAGAAAGATGATAACGATGATCCTCTGTGCAAGACAGTAAAAGAGAAACAGATGTAAAGAGAAACAGATGTAAAGAACAGACTTTTGGACTATGTGGGAGAAGGTGGGTGTGGGATAATTTGAGAGAATAGCATTGAAACATATATACTACCATATATATAATATATGTGCAAGTTTGATTCCTGAAGAAGGGCACTCAAAGCCTGGGACAACCCCGAGGAATGGGTGGGGAGGGAGGTGGAAGGGGGATGCAGAATGTGGGGACACATGTATACCCGTGGCTGATTCATGTCAATGTATGGCAAAATCCGACACAATATGTATAAATAATTAGCCTTCAATTAAAATAAATTAAAGTTAAAACAAAACACAAAGTCCAGAGGTATTATCTGTGAAGAGGTCTTAATTGTCTAGGTAATCTCTGAATCTCCTTTCAGTTCTCTTGTTTTTATTTGGCCAAAGGTTAACTAATCCATGTCTGAGGACTTGCATGTGAACCTATCAACACTCTTTTTTTTTTTTTAAAGGGAAGGTACATATGCATGTATGTGTGCTCAGTTGCTTGAAAATGAAAAGTGAAGTCGCTTAGTCCTTGTCTGAATCTTTGAGACCCCGTGGGCTGTAGCCTACCAGGCTCCTCTGTCCATGGGAGTCTCCAGGCAAGAATACTGGAGTGGCTTAGCCATGCCATACTCTTTGTAACCCCATGAACTATAACTTGCCAGGCTCTTCTGTCCATGAAATTTCCCAGACAAGACTTCCAAAGTAAAGCAATTCAAGTTTCTCAGTTTGGAAAAATATTAAAAGGGTGATACATTTGGGTTAACAGAATGGATTCTATTCCTGAAAAGCTAAATTAACTTTTAGACATATGACAGAATTTTAACATAAGCCTAGTACTTTATTTACTTAAGTTTTTGCTTATTATATATTATATTTTATGTCAATACTTTTCAAACCAATTTAGAAGTGTTAACAAATAAACATAATGATATTTATTTTAAACAAAACAATATAGGCTAGTAAATTTGAAGATCAAGTGAACTTATCAGGCAAGCAGATTTCACTTCCAATTTTAATCTGTGTTGAATCAAAGCATTTTATAGCTGGGAGGAATTACAGTGCAGTTTAATCAAACTTCTGATGTGAACACAAAGGCTAAGCCAGAGTGCTTACATGACTTGCCCAGGGCAAAAGGCTAGGTATGGGAAGTTGGTTGGTGGCAGAGAAAGATCTAAAAAAATAAGTTCTTATGTCTCTGAGAATATTGTCCTTGTCCTTGGGGAAATTTGGATGGGGCAAAGCTAAGAATGTCAGCAGTTCTCAAAAGGATTTGGACTTCCATTAGCTTTGGGCAGAATAAAAGAGGAAAAATAAGTATGTGACTTTTGAGCTCCTATTGAAATAAAGAATTAAGAATATTCTTAAGATTTATCCCCAGTTTGATTTTCTTTCTCCTCAGCTTCATAATTTTCTAGGAAAAGATTTTCATCAACAATTTAAGAGTCATTCAATGATTGGTTACTTCCAGACTCTGTGGACCTGAAATTCCACTTTTCTTTGTATCTCAGTGCTTTCATCCTTTCATTTCTTCTTTAAAAGGAGTGGCTGCCTTCAGAAGAGATCAAGAGAGTATGGGTTGAAAATTATCATGTGATTATTTCATGGTCTACTTAAGCAAAATTACAGTTAGTATATTTGTTGGTAGAATGCTCTAGAAGGTCACTTACCCATACATTTCAAGGAAGTATGATCTACTATTGTTAGATCTTGTATTCTTTAAATTTTCTTGGTTCTGCCTTCAAAATAAATGTGGACATTTCTCAACATCTTTACTACTATTGTTCTGGTCTAAATCACCATAATCTCTCACCTAAGTTATCCTGTTTTGGCTCCAGAGTTCTTTCAGTCTGTTCTCCTCACAGTAGTCAGACTGATCCTGTTCTGATCCTACATGAATGCATTTAAGCTAAGTTGACAAGCATGTCCAACTCTGTGCGACCCTATGGATTGTAGATCCCCAGGCTCCTCTGTTCATGGGGCTTCTCCAGGCAAGAATACTGGAGTAGGTCTTATCACCTGCATTAGCAGGTGGGTTTTTTTTTTTTTTTTCCACTAGTGCTACCTGGGAAACCTGCTTTCATCCTACATCTTTGCTCAAAACCGTCTGATAGCTTTCCATATCATTTAGGGCAATACTGGTGGCTCAGATGGTAGAGTCTGCCTGCAATGCAGGAGACCTGATTTCAATCCCTGGGTCAGGAAGATCCCCTGGAGAAGAGAATGGTAATCCATCTCAGTATTCTTTCCTGGAGAATTACATGGACAGAGGAGCCTGGTGGGTTACAGTCCATGGGGTCCCAAAAAGTTGAACATGACTGAGTGACTAACACACTAGGGCAATACAGACATACATACATTAATACATATTTAAATTAAGTATTTCTTAAAATTAAGCTTTACAATGGTACTTTTAGCCTACTCTTGTACTTCTTGAACTTCTTTTCCTTTCCTCAGCTGTTTGCTTACCTTGTTCTAGTAAACTGACCTCATTGATATTCCTTAATTATACAAGGTATACTCTCTCTTCAAGGCTTTGTGCATGCTGTTCCCTCCAGCTTCCATGCTTCTCCTCAGAAAGACAAGATTTCTCATTTCTTTCAAGTTTCACTCAAATAGTACCTTCTCCATGAGGCCTTCCCAGAGCACTTTTAAAAATTAAAGTTAAAAAATTTACAAAGTCAAACCTGTATCTCCCATGGTTAGTATGTAGAAGGGACTAAGTAAATATTAATTCAATGAATGAAGGGCTATGACTTGTGCCCCATTAGCTGTGACATAGATATCTTCTTGTTTCTACTTTGTCTTGGGTAGCATAAAATAACATGTGTAGATCTGAGAGGTGCAAATCCAGAACTGGAGTGAAATCTCCATATGGCCTTGGACTCAAGACTCTACAGTCTCTGGAATGACAGCAACAACAAAAATGAAAGTATTCACTTTGTTTTTATTTTAAAAAGTCAGGATGATTAAGAAATAAAAAAATCTGATTATTACCATCTATATCTGCATAATTTTATAGAAGAAAACATTTTAATTCTAAAAGAGTAGGAAAGATATAGTTTTAGAATAAGGAACATGTCTCCAAATTAAAAAAAAAATCGCTTCACAGAAACCCTGTACACTGTCTTAATTTTCTCTCTTTGTTTACTCTGGAAGGTGGGTCCATAAGAAACACAAGCTTTGGACTCTAGACTTTCAATTCTGCTGTGACTGTGTCACAGTCATCTGCAGAGAGAGCAAACTCCCTCCCACAAGGCAGCAGACAGAACGGTGCTTGTTTCTTCACTTTATCATCAAAAGACAAAACTAAGGGTTTAATAAAAAATGTGGGGGTTAAGATTTTGTATACAGAAACAAGAGTGACAATTTTAAGACTTAAATGCCCATCCTACATTCCTTTTTAAGTTCAAGCATCTGAATGTTGACTTATTTGATTTTACCAAGCATAAATTGTATCATTAAGAAATGAGAGTTAAAGAGAAACTATTAAAACCTCAAGGAGGAGTGTTAATCATTTGAATTTTGCCATGGAACAGACTGGAAGCTTGAGAAGCCCAAAACAAGATTCAAAATTTTTAGGGCTTCTTAATAAAGTCATTTCTACAGAAGCTGACCCCTTGCTTGCTTTTAGAGCTTTGTCGGGGTAGAGGGTGGGGGGTAACAGTATATTTTTTGAGGTTTTAAGATGGTTGATTATGAAAAGGTCTAAAAGGTAAAAAATGGTGAAACCTCTTGGTTAATAGTATATGATAACGAGCAATTTATGAAACCACAGGCATAATAAAATGAGGAGAAGTTTAGATTCCAATTTCTTTATGAGACTAGCTTTCTAACTGATGCACATTTTTCAGCACATTTTGAATCCATGAGATGTTTCTCCTTTTTGATGTCAAAAGTTAAACTTACGCAAAATAGACTGAAATTGAGAGCTTCCATAAAGCAATTTTGGGGTATGTTATAATATAGGAAACTACATCTTTCAAACCTTCTGCATATATGGGAACACAGCACATCAACATCCATTATGCTGTATGGGTACATGCTGCAGGTATGTATGGAAATTTCTATCAAGACAAATCTTTTCACATTCACCTATCACATTATGTTTATTAAGCTCCCCTATGAGTTATGTTGTGAATTTTGAGGGAGAGTATTGGAATTTGAAACAGAATAATGTACTTCTGGACTATCTACTAGTGGTTTATACACTGTAGAAGAATACATATGTTTTAGTGCCAATAACAAGGTGTTACAGCTTGACATGGGTAGTAATTTGATAATTAAAGATTTTTAGACAAGATCTATGAGAAAAGGCTTGTGTTCATCAGTTTATAATGGGAGAAAACTTTAATTTATGGAAAGAAGAATTTATTGACTTAAAAATGAATAGAGTTTTCATCTCTTATGGATATATCCCAAACAGTGGGGATTGTTGGATCATATGATAGCTTTATTTTTAGTTTTTAAAGAAATTCCATACTATTTTCTATACAGACTGCGCCATTGTATATTTCCACCAACAGTGTAGGAGGTGCTCGTTTTTCTCCACCCTCTCCAATATTTATTATTTGTAGACTTTTTGATGATAACCATCTGACTTGTGTAATTCAACAAAATAAATGCACCCCAATTTTCATAGCAACATTATTTACAATAGTAAAGATATCAAGGCTATGGTTTTTCAGTAGTCATGTATGGATGTGAGAGTTGGGCTGTGAAGAAAGCTGAGCGCTGAAGAATTGATGCTTTTGAACTGTGGCGTTGGAGAAGACTCTTGAGAGTCCCTTGGACTGCAAGGAGATCCAACCAGTCCATTCTAAAGGAGATCAGTCCTGGGTGTTCTTTGGAAGGAATGATGCTAAAGCTGAAACTCCAGTACTTTGGCCACCTCATGCAAAGAGTTGACTCATTGGAAAAGACTCTGATGCTGGGAAGGATTGGGGGCAGGAGGAAAAGGGTACGACAGAGGATGAGATGGCCAGATGGCATCACCAACTCGTTGGATGTGGGTTTGGGTGAACTCCGGGAGTTGGTGATGGACAGGGAGGCCTGGCGTGCTGCAGTTCATGGGACCGCAATGAGTTGGACATGACTGAGTGACTGGACTGAACTGAACTGAACTGAAAGGTATGAAAACAAGCCAAGTGCCCATCAACACATGATTAGTTTAAGAGGATGTGATATAATGAAATATCTCTCAGTCCAACAAAGAATTAAATATTGCTATTTGCAGCAGCATGGATTGACCTAGAGAATATCATACTAAATGGCATATGTAAGACAGACAAAGATTATATGTTATCCCTTATATGTGGAATGTAAAAAGTAATGTAAATATATCCATATACAAAATAGAAACAGAAAATAAACTTACAGTTACCAAAATGGAAACTGAAGGAAAGAGGACTAAATGAAGAGTATGGGATTAACAGATAAAAATCACTATACATAAAATAGGATTTACTATAGAGACTTATTTATATTCAACATCTTATAATAATCAATAATGGAAAATAATCTGAAAATTATATGACTGAATCACTTTGTTGTATATCCCAAACTAAGACAATATTGTAAATCAAATATACTTCAATCAAACAAGAAAAAAAAATGAATAAAAGCTTTCAGGGATTTTAATCTACTATTCAAAGTAAATAAGAATTTTTTGAAATGTTGTAATATTATCTATCTATAATAACTTGTGAAATAAGAGTCAAATTATTTTAAAACATAAAAATTTGTTTTGGCAGTAATAACAAAGCAATCTGAAAATACTTCTATAGCTTTAATTAATTCATCTAAACTTATAAAGGTTTAGATAAGGTAGGCTCAAGTTTACATTTTCTTTAGTTATCAATGAAATTTTGTAAAAAATAAAAACAAATTAAAGTTGATTATGGTTAAAATATACTTTATGTAAATTTCTTTGTAAGATCATTATGGAAATTATGTTAGTTATATATAGTATAATTTTGTCTTATGTAGAAATGTTTACCATTATATATTTCTCTATATATTGAATTTTATAATTTGATATATTTATTCAATTTTATACAATTTTATATTGTACAATATATTTATTCAATATATTTATTGAATGAACACCAAGGAAACAAGATTCTCTCCATTTCTGTTTCTATTCTTATAATGGTTTCCTTTCATTAAGCTTTTTTTGGGGGGGGAGTCATTTAGTCTCTATCTCATTTTATTTGGCTATATTTATTGTACAATAAATATATTGTACAATATAAAAGTGAAAAGTGAAAGTGTTAGTCACTCAGTTGTATCTGACTCTGCGACTTCATAGATGCAGGAGCCTGTCAGGGTCCTCTGTCCCTGGGAATTCTCCAGGCAAAAATATTGGAGTGGGTAGCTGTTCCCTCCTCCAGGGTGTCTTCTTGAGCCAGGGATTAAACCCAGGTCTGCATTGCACGCAGATTTTTTTACCGCCTGAGCCACCAGAGAATGGAGGGTGTTATGATTATCTCTATTTCACAAATAGAGAAGCTGATTATAGGAATTAAGTACCAACCATTATTAACAAACTGGAAATAAGACTAAATGTGTAATTTGTGATCCTTATTTTGAATCTTTAGTCCATTAATTCTTAGATATTATTGATTGCACTTATATAAGATTTTAAGACAGCATCCCATACAAACATAATACATTTTCAAGGAAGAACATCTTTACTATTTTATAGCCAAATAAAATGAGATAGAGACTAAATGACTCCCCCCCCCAAATAAAAACAAAGCTTAATGAAAGGAAACCATTATAAGAATAGAAGCAAAAATGGAGAGAACTTGTTTCCTTGGTATTCATTCAACAAATATTTATTGAGCACCTTTCTATATTTAGATATAGTAATTTAGATTTGAGAAATAAAGAGAAATGAAGCTAGTTCGTGCCCATGAACAGCTCACACTGTCAGGAGAGGCAGGAATCTTCCTCCACAGTAGGAAAGAGGACATGAACATAAGTAACTTTCCTACAAGGTTGAAATTAGCAGGTATAACTCAAGAGCTCAAGATACACTACTGTGAAAGTTCAATAGCAATAGCTTCTTTTACTAGAGTGAGTAAAATCTGCCATAGATATGTCTCCATAGCATCAGAAAGGAAGGAGACAAAGAAAGCCACAGCAGTAGATGGCAGGCTAGAGGAAGCCTGCATATAGATGGGGTAGGACAAGAGCCTTGTCTCTCAAAATTTGTATGGGGACATGGGAGACACTGAAGAAGTAGATGAAATTCTATTGAGTATCAAGAACTAGAAAAGTTCTCAAAGAAGAAAGCTGTGCTAGTAGGTGCCTGAAAGTCAATTTCAGGGAATGGTCACATTTCAGGCCTCTGTCTGTCATTAGTCATTACCCTGTCACCAAGACAGAGACAGTGTTTCTTTAGTGCAGTAGTTCTCTAAATTGGGCTTCCCTGATGGCCCAGAGTGTAAAGAAACTGCCTGCAATGTGGGAGACCTGGGTTTGATCCCTAGGTTGGGAAGATCACCTGGTGGAGGGCATGGCAATTCAGTCCAGTTTTATTACAAGGAGAATCCCATGGACAGAAGAACCTGGCAGGCTACACATGGGTTCACAAAGAGTTGGACAGGACTGAACGACTAACATTTCCTTCGCAGTGTGTAAGAGGGCTTCCCTGATGGCTCAGATGGTAAAATATCTGCTTGCAATGCAAGAGATGTGTGTTTGATCCCTGGGTTGAGAAGATCCCCTGGAGAAGGGAATGGCAACCTACTCCAGTCTTCTTGCCAGGAGAATCCCATGGACAGAGGAGCCTGGTGGGCTACAGTCCATGGGGTCGCAAAGAGTAGGACATGATTAGGTGACTTACATTTCTATACAGTGTATAATACATTTTTGTGTTATTTATATACCATATACTGGAGAAGGAAATAGCAACCCACTCCACTACTCTTGCCTGGAAAATCCCATGGACGGCGGAGCCTGGTAGGCTGCAGTCTATGGGGTTGCTAAGAGTCGGACATGACTGAGCGACTTAACTTTCACTTTCCACTTTTTGGCATTGGAGAAGGAAATGGTAACCCACTCCAGTGTTCTTGCTTGCAGAATCCCAGGGACGGGGGATCCTGGTGGGTTGCCGTCTATGGGGCGCACAGAGTCAGACACGACTGAAGCAACTTAGCAGCAGCAGCAGGCAGAACTCTTGCCTGGAAAATCCCATGGATAGAGGAGCGTGCTAGGCTACAGTCCATGGGTTGCAAAGAGTCAGACACAACTGAGAAACTTAATTTTCACTTTCATATACTATATACAAATTTGTAAACATTTGCATGTTAAATATTTATTAGTGTATATTAGTAAAACACATGTCATGTAATGGATGCATCCCTCATGTGTAAATCAAGTTTTCTATATCTGATCATAGAATATTTTAACTGATGAAGAAAATTCTTTATTTAAAATTTGTCAACATAAACAACCTTTTTTGATTTGCTTTGCTCAAATCTTACAAAATTATGTACAATGTTTAATAACGAAATTAAAAATAGTAAAAAAATTAAAATATATTTTAGTATACATGGAACAGAGAATAGCATGCTTCAGTTTCTTAGATTTTCAATTTAATGTTAACATTTCTAGAAATAGAAAGGACTACTTTGTATTTTATGACAAAAAATGAATAATTGTCTTAATTATCCCTTAATCTCATACATATATTGATCAGAAACCCTTGAATCAAATGCACTATACTAATTAGTTGTGTTTATTAGGATGATATTAAAATTTATTGAAGACTATTTGCAGCAAGCTGACATTTAAACAATCAGCCTGGATACATTTTCTCTTTGTTAGTACATCAACTTGCTGCTGGCATGCTTAAGGCTGGGATATCTGCTTGAATACACAGGAAACTGAACTTATCCCTTAAGGCCAATCAGTGTGGAAGCTAAAATAGGTCTTTATGTAGCAGGACAATAATACTTACACCTGCAAATTTTTTTCAATATTTTTATGTTTTGCTGTATATTTCTAGGTAAAAGGCATATTTTCCATAGCTCTTTGATTCACTTAAGATCTTTTATATCTTCTTGTCTGTAAAATGCTACTGTGTTTCCCATAGACAATACTAGCATTGCTCTTCCCAAACACATTTCACTAGTGTGACCAAAGTGTAGTTGCATGCTACCATGTCATTCTCTGTTTAGTGACGCTATATTTAAGTCTGCTGATTTTAACACAGAATGGTCAGAGCTTTGTAATGGATAGTGCCAAGTGTATAAGCAGCATATGTGGGATAATTTGGGGCCTGAGACATAATTTGTCCTTAAATATTTTCTCACTGATCTATTATATTTGCACAGATTAATTTACCATGTTAATAGTTACTAGATATTATAAAAATATTGAAGAATTGAGATATGGAAGATGGAATATGTATGTGTGTGTGTATGTGTATAAGTATAAAGACAGCAACCTCTAGAACTGTGTCAGCTTTTCTTTCCCTCTGCTAATGTTTTCTAACTAATTATTTTCCTGTTTTTCCAAAGTCAAGACAATTAACAATAGTTTATTATAACCATCCTTTACATTGACTGTTTTGAAACAACTAATCAACATATGAATAAAAATAGTTTTGAAATAGAAAAGCATGGTAAAGTGATTGTTGGTGAAATGTTGCTTTCCTTAAAATAAATAATTGAGACAATAGCCATGGATTATGTTTAAAAAACACTAAATAAATTTAATAAATATTGATCATGTAAAAATAGTAACATAACAAACAAATACAACTGAAAGATGGTTGAACATAGGTAGGAAACAATATAAGGGCACTATATTCCATATCTTATAAAGCACAAAGCTAATTAGCATTTAAAAAAAAATAAAACATACAGGGGAAGCAAGATGGTACAGTAGGAGGAAATGGAACTCATTTTCCCCCAAAACACATAAAAAATAAATCTACATGTAGAACAATTCTCACAGAGAACTAACTAAAAACTGGCAGAAGACATTCTGTATAATCAAAGCTTCAAGAAATATCTCCACATAACCAAGTAGGATGGGAAAAAAGGCATCAGATCGGGACCTGGGAGGGATATGTAACAAAGAAACTGTCTGTATGGGCAGACCTTAGCCCTTAGGAGTGAGAAGGTCAAGCTACAATCTGGGCATCACAGTCCTGAGGCCCTGCAAGTATGTTGTCTGCTGGGAGAACCACTGGGATGGAGGCAAGAGCTAGAGAGAACTAGAGTCTATTTGTGAGGAGCACCTGCAAGCCACTTTGCCAAGCATCAAGGCAGAGAGTGCCTTGCACTGGTGGCTGCCTGCTCACCCCGGTCCCCAGTCTGAATGGGGTGGGCACAATGGCCCATGAACTCCACGCTACAGTCATGCACTAGACTGGGAATACACACAACAGAGAAAGAGACAAGACTTCGAGCTGGTTCTGGGTAGAACAAAGACCTTTCGATAGGCAGTCCTCTGTGATTGCATGAGCCTGACTTGTTTCACTCGACCCCTTCCCTGACAGTGCAGCAACAGCTATGGAGCAGGGAGGAAGTCTCACCTCACATCCTGCACAAGTTTTAAACTCCCCAACACCAACCACACACCCTTTAAGGGGATAACAACCAGCACACACTGAGGACAGATGTGGCTGGCATACATATTAAAACCAGGACTGCTAACAAAGACAGTTGAAGCAGGGATGCTCCCACAGAAAAAGACCCCTTCAAGATCATAGTATATAACTCTTTCTTCAAAATGCACAGAGACAGCAAAAGTTAAGTAAAATGAAAAGACAGAGAAACTACTCTCAATTGGAAGAGCAAGAGAAATTCCCTGAAAGAACAGATAATGAAACAGAACTCACCAATCCACCAGATCCCAAGTTAAAACCAGATAAAACTACAAAAGCTACTTTAAATTATCTTTTATACTATCCAATTTGTATATAATATGAGGATACACTTATCTGAGTTGCCATTTTCTGAGCTAAGGTGTCAGGGGTTATGAGTTGCAGTATATCAATAGCAAGTATCACCAACTTGAACCCATAAATTCAAAGAATATAAGCTTTATTTGTCCCCAATTCTTTTTCAATTGAATATGAATGTTTTATTGTGTAATGTGCACTTATTATTAAACTGCAAGCCAAACCACTTTTTATTACTACTACTATGCCATTTCAGGTATTTATGGTAATAGTTCAGCCTTGTAGATACTTGAATTTTCTTGGGCTCAAAAATCAATGTGGATGATGACTGCAGCCATGAAATTAAAAGACACTTGCTCCTTGGGAGAAAAGCTATGACAAACCTCGACAGCATAGTAAAAATCAGACATCACTTTGCCAACAGTCTTTGCTGTCAAGGCTCCATATAGTCAAAGCTATGGTTTTTTTCAGTAGTTCATGTCCAGATGTGAGAGTTGGACCATAAAAAAGGATGAGTGCCAAAGAATTCATGCTTTCAAATTGAGGTGCTGAAGAAGACTCTTGAAAGTCCCTTGGACTGCAAGGAGATCAAACCAGTCAATCCTAAAGGAAATCAACTCTGAATATTCATTGGAAGGACTGATGTGGAAGCTGAAGCTCCAAAACTTTGGCCACCTGGTGTGAAGAGCTGACTCATTGAAAAAGGCCTTGGTGCTGGGAAAGATTGAGGGCAAAAGAAGAAGAGAGTGGCACAGGATAAGATTGTTGGATAGCATCACTGACTCAATGGACATGGATTTGAACAAAGTCCGGGATATAGTGGAAGACAGAGGAGCTTGCCATGCTACAGTCCATGGGGCTGTAGAGTAGGACACGACTTAGTGACTGAACAACAAGTCACCTCAAACCCAGAATGACCAAAATTGAATTTATTGTCTTCCTTACTACAGGAAGCCCACCAGGTTCCTCTGTCCATGGGATGCTCCAGGCAAGAATACTGGACTGGGTCGCCATGCCCTCCTCCAAGGGATCTTCTGACCCAGGGATTGAATCTGCATCTTTTATGTTTCCTGCATTTCAGGCAGATTCTATACCACTAGTGCCACCTGGCAAGCCCTTTATATGTCATATCTATGCCTAATTAAGTTGATAAAACTTCAAGTAAGTGAATGAAAGTGAAGCAAGTGAAGACTGAGAAGTTCTCAACATTTCTCCTACCTTTAAATTCCACAAATGGCATCTCTACAATCTGCTGACTTGTCTATAAGATTTGAAAGCCTACTGAGATGTAACTTTGTCACATACATGTCTGGAACCATCATCAACTCCATGGGAACTAGGAACCAGCAGGGAGAAGTGCTTTTCTCTTCCCACTTCTTATCTCATGTATCTTTTGGATTTTTTGTAAATGGCCTTGAGATGACATTGAGGAAACTTAGATAAATCTTAGCATTTTGAAATTCAAGTCCAATGCAATTCCCATTCCACTTAATCTATTTTATAGTCTTTTCATCTTTAAGACTAAACAACTACATTAGTTTCCTAAATCGTTACCTTGTCTATAGTTTCTATGTGTGTGTGTGTGTGTGTGTGTGTGTGTGTGTGTGCTCAGCCATGTCCAACTCTTTGATACATGGACGGTAGCCTGCTAGGTTCCTCTGTCCATGGAATTTTTCCAAGCAATTATACTGGAGTGGATGGCCATTTCCACTGATGGAAATGGAGTGGATGGCCATTTCCACCATATTCCTCTGATACAAGGATTGAACCCGTGTCTCCTGCATTTGCAGGTGAATTCTTTACCACTAGCACCACCAAGCTTCTATTTCCTTCCACTAACACGCCATCTGGTGTCAGTGATCTTTTAAAACACAAATCAGTCACTTTACTGCCCAATTAGAAATTGTGCCATTGAATTTCTCAACACACAGAATGGAGTAATTGTTAAGAGCAACAGAGATGAGAGATCTTAGATATCAGGCTAAGGAGTTTGGGTTTTATTTAATATGGAATAAGTATAATGATTTTTCAGGAGGGAGTAAAATAATTAAAGCGGTGTTTTGAAAATGTCTTCCAGTATCAGATCAATTGCTTTCTCTTGATTTTAATAAAGCTCCTAGTTTTAGGTCATAGCAGCTATTTTTGGTGGGTCTATTTTATGTCATTTTCACTTTAATCTGCACATGTTTCATGCTCCAATTTACTTTCATAGTCCCATGTTTCCCTAACTCAGTCCCCCACCGCCACTTTACTTTTCTCTGTTTGAGTCTACAACTATAAATTTATATTTATATATAGATAAAAAAGCTTTCTGCTTCTCTACTCCCAATTTATGTCATCTAAAGAAAATGGACCTACAAGACCTTTTAGAAATAGCACTCAAAAAAGATGTCATTTTTATCATAGGGGACTGGAATGCAAAAGTAGGAAATCAAGAAACACTTGGAGACAGACAAATTTGGCCTTGGAATACAGAATGAGGCAGGGCAAAGGCTAATAGACTTTTGCCAAGAGAATGTACTGGTCATAGCAATCACCCTCTTGCAACAACACAAGAGAAGACTGTACATATGGACATCACCATATGGCCAACACTGAAATCAGATTGATTATATTCTTTGCAGCCAAAGATGAAGAAGCTCTATACAGTCAGCAAAAACAAGACCAGGAACTGACTGTGGCTCAGATCATGAACTCCTTATTGCCAAATTCAGACTTAAGTGAAGAAAGTAGGGAAAATCACGAGACCATGCAGGTATGACCTAAATCAAATCCCTTACAGTTATGCAGTGAAAGTGACAAATAGGTTTAAGGGACTAGATCTGACAGACAGAGTGCCTGATAAACTACAGACAGAGGTTCATGACACTACAGGAGACAGGGATCAAGACCATCCCTGAAAAAAAAGAAATGCAAAACAGCAAAATGGCTGTCTGAGGAGGTCTCACAAATAGCTGTGAAAAGAAGAGAAGCAAAAAGCAAAGGAGGAAAGGAAAGATATATCATTTTGAATGCAGAGTTCCAAAGAATAGCAAGGAGAAATAAGAAAGCCTTCTTCAGTGATCAATGCAAAAAAATAAAGGAAAACAATAGAATGGGAGAGACTAGAGATCTCTTCAAGAAAATTAGAGATACCAAGGGAACATTTCATGCAAAGATGGGCTCAATAAAAGACAGAAATGGTATGGACCTAACAGAAGCAGAAGATATTAAGAAGAGGTGGCAAGAATACACAGAAGAACTGTACAAAAAAGATCTTCATGACCTAGATAATCACGATGGTGTGATCACTCACTTAGAGCCAAACATCCTGGAATGTGAAGTCAGGTAGGCCTTAGGAAGCATCACTATGAACAAAGCTAGTGGAGGTGATGGAATTCCAGTTGAGCTATTTCAAATCCTGAAAGGTGATGCTGTGAAAGTGCCGTACTCAGTATGCCGGCAAATTCGGAAAACTCAGTAGTGGCCACAGGACTGGAAAAGGTCAGTTTTCATTCCAGTCCCAAAGAAAGGCAATGTCAAAGAATGCTTAAACTACCACACAATTGCACTCATCTCACACGCTGGTAAAGTAATGCTAAAAATTCTCCAGGCCAGGCTTCAACAATATGTGAACTGTGAACTTCCAAATGTTCAAGCTGGTTTTAGAAAAGGCAGAGGAACCAGAGATCAAATTGCCAACATCCACTGGATCATCAAAAAAACAAGAGAGTTCCAGAAAAACATCTACTTCTGCTTTATTGACTTTGCCAAAGCTTTTGCCTGTGTGGATCACAATAAACTGTGGAAAATTCTGAAAGAGGTGGGAATACCAGACCACCTGACCTGCCTTTTGAGAAGTCTGTATGCAGGTCAGGAAGCAACAGTTAGAACTGGACATGGAACAACAGACTGGTTCCAAATAGGAAAAGGAGAACATCAAGGCTGTATATTGTCACCCTGCTTATTTAACTTCTATGCAGAGTACATCATGAGAAACGCCGGACTTGATGAAGCACAAGCTGGAATCAAGATTGCTGGGAGAAATATCAATAAACTCAGATATGCAGATGACACTACCCTTATGGCAGAAAGTGAAAAAGAGCCTCTTGATGAAGTGAAAGAGGAGAGTGAAAAAGTTGGCTTAAAGATCAACATTCAGAAAACTAAGATCATGGCATCCGGTCCCAATCACTGCAGATGGTGATTGCAGCCATGAAATTAAAAGATGCTTACTCCTTGGAAGGAAAGTTATGACCAACGTAAGAAGCATATTAAAAAGCAAAGACATTACTTTGTCAACAAAGTTTCGTCTAGTCAAAGCTATGGTTTTTCCAGTAGTCATGTATGGATATGAGAGTTGGACTATAAAGAAAGCTGAGCACTGAAGAATTGATGCTTTTGAATTATGGTGTTGGAGAAGATTCTTGAGAGTCTCTTGGACTACAAGGAGATTCAACTAGTCCATCCTAAAGAAGATCACTCCTGGCTGTTCATTGGAAGGACTGATGTTGAAGCTGAAATTCCAATATTTTGGCCATCTGATGTGAAGAGCTGACTCATTTGAAAAGACCCTATGTTGGGCAAGATTGAGGGCAGGAGGAGAAGGGGACGACAGAGGATGAGATGGTTGGATGGCATCACCGACACAATGGACATGAGTTTGGGTGGACTCTGGGAGTTGGTAACGGACAGGGAGGCCTGGAGTGCTGCAGTCCATGGGGTCGCAAAGGGTCGGACACGATTGAGTGACTGAACTGAACTGAAGTGAAAGAAAGTGGAAACAATCACAGTAGATCAGAAAATATTTCCCTTTTCTTTGAACATTTCCCGAAACAAATATCAGGACCTCTGTTAATATATGTTGACATGAAATAGGGAATATATCTTATAACTGGGCCATTTTAAGAGTCTCTGTAGCAAGGTCTTCCCAGGTTGTGCTAGTGGTGAAGAGCACACCAGCCAATGCAGGAGACAAATAGATGCAGTTTCGATTTCTCAATTGGGAAAATTCCCTGGATGAAGAAATGGCACCCACTCCAGTATTCTTGCTAAGAAAATCCCATGGACAGAGGAGCCTGGAGGGTTACAGTCCATAGAGTTGCAAAGAGTTGGACACAACTGAGTGTCTGAGCATGTGCATGTGCTGGTATGAGGACTAAATGTAGGTAGTTGATCATGTTTCAATTTAAACTACCTGGCACAGTCCCTTTGTTTTCCACAAAGACAACTGCAGGATTTATTTCCAGATTCCAGCAGTCATTGCTACTTTTGTCACTGGCAGATGAGGTTTGTAAATTAAAGTCATTCTATATACATCCTCTGAAGTCTTCTCGATTCTTAACAGATTCACTGAGTAAGAAGATTACATATTAGGAGACATTTCTTGACTCCATGTCACTCCTAAAGAATCAGTTATTGTTCTTGCATTGTCAGAAATCAGGACATTAACTTCAAATGGACTTGATTTTTCAATTCCTAATTTTAGACATGTCCTCAGTTAAAATCTCTCTCTTACTTGCAAATTGAATGGTTTTCCATAAGTTACTAAACCTAAGTGAGTTTTACTCTTCTCATCTGTAAAAGAGTTATAATGGTATCTCCTTTATACCATTATACTTTTTATACCATTATACTTTTTATACCATAGAGAATTAGAGATTATAAGTCTGTATAAGTGTGTATATGTGAACATCACTGACATAGTATCCAATAAGTAGAACTATTATTTTTATGTGATTCTATGACTCTTTTCCCTATTGTAAGTCTGTCTGGGAATACTGGGAACTCTATGTCCTCCTTCCCATTAAGGAGAAATTTTCAGTTTGTAATATTAAAGCTATTTTCTGAGATAAATTTGAAAATTGTCTCTATACATTTAAGAGGCTGAATATAAGCAATCTCATGTCAAAAATCATATCTTGCGATTCTGCATAGAACAGGAGGTAATCCCTTAAGACATGAAGCTATAATGTTTTCAGATAAACCATTTCTCAAGAATTGTACTACAGATTTTTAAAAGTTTTGTTACACCATGTATGAAAAATCAGATCATGGGGCACACAAAAATTGAAAATCTGAAAGCCTAACACTTTTATTGAAAACACAGATTTGTCTCACCAGTCTTTCATCTTCTAGAAAATCTGTTGACTGGTAAAATGTCATGTTTAAATCTCTCCTTATTTTGAATTGTGATCAGGAGGCACAAGCTTCCTTAAATATGATTTTCATCTATTTTAGTAGCCTCTCTACCCTGTACTGGCAGCCTCAGTGCTGCTAAGCACTAGTAACAGGGCTTAGCCGCATTTCCAACATATGGAATCATCTGGGTACATACCACATACAGAGTTGGAGGTGGCTATTGTGCCAACCACAGTTTCTCATGCATAAAAGATTTAAGATTGGCTACATCATTTGTCCACATTTAAAAGTCCGTCTGGACTCAGCATGAATACTGTGTCTCTTAAATATACCAAAACAGCTTGGGAGATTTTATTTTTCCCTCAACAACACCCAGAAGCACTTGATCAGTTGAAAAATAAAGTAAATTTTGTGGAGGAGTAACAATAATATATTTGAAATATCCATAGCTCTTACCCTTCACCTGTATTTTAAAATGACTAATCCTATTTAATTCATATTTGTTATGTCAATTGTCAGGTAGAAATAAAATCTTGTGGACCCGTTTTAATGGCTAAAAATAGTGTTACAATAAAATTCTAACTGAAAAAGCAGACCTGTTTCACTGATGATATCTTAAAAAGGCACAACATATTAGAAGTGTTTACTGCATGTTTTTTTTATTATGTGCACTAAAATTCTTTATACCAGAAACATATTAAGTAGTTTGACAGAATCTGGGACTCATTATTGAATTGTTGTATATATAAGAAAGCAAATTCAGTTAATAAACATTGATTTAAATATAAATTATTAATTTTAAAATATTTATGCAGTATACTAGAATGAAGGGAGACTTAATAAGTGAATTTTTTTGCTTTTGAATATCACCATTAGTTTTCCCTCTGTTCTTCTGATGATGAAGATTATAAAATATTCAGCAGCAATATCATATAGCTCTACTTACTCTCAAGCTTTGTAACACTGATGAAAGAAGATAATTTAAAAAATATACTTTTTATTTTTTAGCTTTCATTTTCTTTTACTTTTTGAAAGACGGTTATACCAGAATAGCTATGACATTCTTTTTTCATCCTCTGATTATTAAATAAAATTACAATATTTTAGTAAATCTATGAAATGAAAAGGATTAATTTTAAGATAAGTTGCTTTTTTTTAAGATGAATGACCTGAATTTATTTCTTTTTATTTCTTTTTTTTAAATTTATTTTATTTTATTTTTAAATTTACGATATTGTATTGGTTTTGCCATATACATGAGCAATTTTTCCAAAATAGAAATTTAACTTTAGGTTTTTTCTCCAGTTTGCTGTTTTTTCTTCTATATATTTTATGATTTGCTTCATTGTAGTCAGTTAGCAATGCAGTTGAGCAAATACTATGTCACTGACATTGTTATCTTATATTGAATTAAATTACTAGGCCCACGATGGAGCCACTCCTGCTGAGGGGTGGGGGTGGGGGCATGTCAGCAGACTGAAACTTAGATAACTTTTGTGGATTAAAAAGTGTCACTTGTTATATTAGTAAACAAACGATGTTTTGGCCATCAAGTCATCAGCCACTGTAGCCACCCCTGCTGTGTACCCTGAAGGTATTCAGGATGGAGAAAAACAGGATAGTGGCCCTAGACAGTCAAGTGAAAGTGAAAGTGAAGTTGCTCAGTCATGTCCGGCTCTTTGCGACCCCATGGACTGTAGCCTATCAGCCTCCTCCCTCCATGGGATTCCCCAGGCAAGAATACTGGAGTGGGTTGCCATTTCCTTCTCCCGGGGATCTTCCCGATCCAGGGACCGAACCCCAGTCTCTCGCATTCCAGGCAGACGCTTTAACCTCTGAGCCACCAGGGAAGCCCTGAGACAATTAAGGTGTCTATCAGATGATTTCGGCAATGGCACCCCACTCCAGTACTCTTGCCTGGCAAATCCCATGGACGGAGGAGCCTGGTAGGCTGCAGTCCATGGGGTCGCTAGGAGTCAGACACGACTGAGCGACTTCACTATCACTTTTCACTTTCATGCATTGAAGAAGGAAGTGGCAACCCACTCCAGTGTTCTTGCCTGGAGAATCCGAGGGACGGGGGAGCCTGGTGGGCTGCCGTCTCCAGGGTTGCACAGAGTTGGACATGACTGAAGCGACTTAGCAGCAGCAGCAGCAGACTCTTGCATCGTTTCACATATTGAAAAGCCCTACATTCGTTAACTTGAGATGCCTTGTTTTCTTTAATTAACAATAATCTTTTGATGTTCTGACTACTTGGCTTTTGTTGCAAAAATATCTGTATATCCTGGCTCATCCCTTACCTCTTTGGGGTAGTCCCTCAAAGCTCTTTGAGAGGCTGCATCCAGGGCTTAAGTCCTTAGCAAGTTCATAAACATAATCCTCAGTGTTTAGTTTGTGCCTTTTTTTTTTTCCAATCAACACTCTTTTGTCCCTGTAAATGCTCTATTTAACCAGAAACCTAGTCATTCTTCAAACATCTAGTTTGAAAAACATTCTTGAAACATCTAGTCATTCTTCAAACATCAAGCCAACTCTGGGATTTATACTTATTTCTGTGTTCTTTATTCATTTTCTATTTTTTCTCTTTCTTATTTCTTATCCTTCATCCTATAAAAGGTTTCTGCCTTCTGCCTCATTTTGCAGTTCTCTGGAAGTTGGGAACAAAGACTGCTCACTTCAGGAAATGTTAGATAAAGTTTATTTGTAAATTTTCTTCCTTAATCATCTTAAACACTTGTGCAATATTTTATGAATTCTTTGTTTAATGTATATTTTTGGAATCTGTTCAGGTTTCAAGTAGATATTTTAGAATTTCCCAAGCTTGAAAACCACTTTATTCAATATTTTCAAGTGCAGCCTAGATATTCTGTTAGGTCATTTGAAAGCAATTGCTGAGCTTAAACACTTCCATTTTGGAATCTTTGGAGCTTTGCAAACAATGTTGCTCAATTAACATATGAAGAAACCTCCATTTCATCTATAGAAAGTGAGAGTCTTTTCCTATTTTGAATCTCCATAGATCTTCCCTTCCTTAAAAATCTATCATTATTCTGGTTAAACATGGCAGACTGAATACAGAGGATTATTTTTTCTTCCTCCTGAAATTCAACTAAAATGACATTGCACTAAGGGAAAAACCCACAGAAGTACAGAAAATTGGATAAGATATGAGAGCACACTTGAGATATCAATAACATATTGGAAACTGAAAATATAGTGACTTATTTAGACAAGTAGAGGCAGATGAAAGCTGTGTGTTTGAAATGGAGGAAACAAGAATCAAGACAAATAATGCTGCACAACATCAATGTCTCGGGATTTGGAGGTGTCAGTTACTTCTGAAGGATGGACAATAAGTAGGATGAAATAACAGAAATAGAGTGGGTTAGTTCTCCAGATTTTCTCTTTAATCCTGCCAGGAAAATGTTAATTTACTGCCTGTGGAGGATAACAGCAGAGCTGAGGGTAAGGGCACTGTGTTAAACAGAAGGAATAAGGTGAAAGTTTATATATTAAAAGGTGAAGAATCTCAGTCCCCTTTACAAACTAATTTCCAAGAATTGTGGCCATTACGGTTACATACAATAGACAAAAGACTGATGATTCTTCCTGGGGATATTGAGTATTCCAAGAACTTAAAGATTTAGCCCTTAGTCCACGACCTAAGGAGTTGAAACAGTATATTCTTTCCTACTCATTCTGTAATGATGCAAATCACTTGACAAGCTTCAGCCACTGTTACAGAGCTTGTAGGCAGGTTTTTTTTTTTTGTTGTTGTTGTTATTATCTCAACTTTAAATAAGGACAAATAGACAAGGAATATCACACATTCAAAAAAGTCTGTAAGATTGAAGATGGAGATCAAAACAGAAAAGAACTTAAAGGGAACACAGAAATTCTTGGAACAGAAGAAGACTCAGAGGTAAGACAAAGTACTGTACTCATGAAGCAAAAAAGAGTAAGCTTTTGAAAAGAAACATTCAGAAATTTGAAAGAGGAAACCTAGAATTTAAATTTGGAAAATAAAAAAAAATGACAGCAGAAATTAAAAATTTAATAACCAAGTTAGAATAAAAAGTTAAGAAAAATCTCTTAAAGTACACAAATAGAAATGAGAGGAAACATAAGAAAAATTAGAAGATAAATCTAAAAAATCTTTTGATTAAATAATGAGACTTTTATAAAGGAAAGCACAGAACATAGAGAAGAAGAAATTGCTAAAGATACAATAAGAAAGTTTCTCAGAAATGAAAGGCAAGAATTTTGAAACAATTTACTCTAAACAAGTAGTTTAAGAACAAATGTTTATCTCACACCTATCGTCAGAAGACAATTCTTCATGACCTTTCATATTTGTGCATGTTTTAGAGAATTACCTTTGTTCCAGGCTATTTTTTCATAGATTGTTGTATAGCAAACCACCTTAAAAAATAGAATTCACTTCTGCAGCAAAGAGTAGGTTTGTTTAAAGCTCTGGAAGTAAAAGAGTGTCTCCTCTGGTGCACAAGGTTAGGCATGCCTACTGCCCATGAAAAAGATTCAGAATGCCTCAGCCCAGGGTTCCTTTCCTTAGATTTGTTTCATCTTCTGTAAATTGGAGCTTGGGAAATGGACATAAAAATGATGATACTGTAGCTGCTGTGATTGCTATGAGTAATAAACTGTCTTTCATCTTTGATTCAGGAGAATTTTGTCTTCTTCCAGCATTCATAAAACAATATCAAGATAACTAGTTAGCTTACAGACAGTGTGCAATCTCAGATCGATTACAACTCTTGACAGTTTTGACAGTGAGGATGAGATGTGGAGAGGTAATGGTATTCTAAGAGCAGAAGGGTCTTTCAACCAAAGGCTGGTTTACAAGCTTTAAAGGAAATCCAATCAGTAGCAAAATTGTTGACTAAACTATATCATCATGCAAGGCAGTAAATTATCCCATGCCTATTAGTGAGGAGGAATTGAAGATATGGTTGCTGACTGAGTAACAAGATGTGGGTTCAAAGACAGTTGCCCAAACAGTGCCCTGTGTGTATGTTAGTCATTCAGTTGTACTGGAGTGGGTAGCTATTTCCTTTTCCAGGAGATATTCCTGATCCAGAGATTGAACTCATAGGGATTGAACCCACGTCTCCTGCATAGCAGACAGATTCTTTATCATCTGAACCCATCAGGGAAGCCCCAGTCTTGTCCTAGTCATTGTTAACTCTATTCCATACAGGGGACTTCCTTGCCAGTGTGATACGCAGTCTCAGGTCTACCCTATTGTATCGCATTACTACTGTTCATTCTGGGCTTCCAAGGTGGCTCAGTGGTAAAGAACCCACCTGCCATTGCAGAGTCACAGAAGACGTAAGTTAGACTCCTTGGTCAGGAAGATCCCCTTGGAGAAGGCAATGACACCCTACTCCAGTATTCTTGCCTGGAAAATCCTATGGATGGAGGAGCCTGGTAGGCTGCAGTCCATGGGGTTGCTAAGAGTCGGACACGGCTGAGTGACTTCACCTCATTCACTTTCACTTCAGTATTCTTGCCTGGAAAATCCCATGGACAGGGGAGATTGTCCATAGGGTTACAGACCATAGGGTTGCAAAGAGCTGGACACGATTGAAGCGGCTTACTATGTAGGCATGTACTGCTCATCTTGTGGGGTAAGAAGGTGTTCCTACATTTCAGATAATAGTTTCAGGATTGTGCACTCTCACTAAGAATATGTTTGCAAAATGGAGGCAGGTTATATAATGTTTTTAAGGAAGTATGTCAACAGCAAGGCCATTGTCAAGCTTAGCCTCTTCTGCAGTCTATCTTGACAAACTCTAATCCATTCACAGAAGATAACAGATCTCAGAGTTTTGTTTCTGTTTTGTAGTGGATGTTGGTGGCTAAATGGGAGCTTTTGCCCTTTTGGGTACGTTTCCTTGAATTAGACAAACTTTAATCAGAAACTATAGATGAAGCATTGACTAGTTTGGGGGCTCTCAGTGCCCTGTTAATGCAGTTGACACACTGAAGAATGAGAAAATGACCACAAATTGAGATGGAAAATGAAAGCAGCACCTAGCTGCTACAGAACTGCTTTCTTCCTCCAAGTCCTCTCCTTTCTCCACATCTCCTTCCCAGTGACTCCAGTGTCAGATGCTTTAAGGATAAAGATGTTAAATGGTGGGTTTGGGTCTCCTTAAGGGGAAATGAAGGTTATATACACATATCTGAGTATGTCAGGAAGGGAAGGGAATTAAGTTTTACAGCTCTGTTGTATATAGGTGCCCATTATCCTACTCTTTCCTGTTCAGAAGAGGGAACACCCACATTTAACTGATAAGATTTAAACAGAGTTCTCAGTGAGGAGAGAAGCTGAAATGACCTTGTGAGTCAGGCCTTTTTTGTTAATTCACTGTTATTGTGGTTTCTACTGTGGAACACATCATTGGTATTGTATACCTATACTATGAATGCTCACAAATACCACAGAGGGATGTTCCCAAATGGGAAGAGCTATAGTTGGAGAAGTGATAGTATCTTGGGGGCTCCTCAATCCTTTGAGATAATTGTCTCTGTGACTGATGATTTTGCCAATTGAAACTTCTGGCAAAAGAAGGCAATTTCTATTGAGAGATACCCTTGTGGTTTGGGACTCTTTATTTTTTTTAATTAATTTATTAGAGGATAATTACTTTACAATATTGTGCTGGGTTTTTGTCATACATTGACATGAATCTTTTGTGTCCCTGACACATCTACCAGGTGCATGCTTTTGTAAAGGAGTTTTTGTTTCTAGGTTCTTGCTGAAATCAAGTGTCTGAAGCATAGTAGCTTTTAGACTCTGACCTGACATTTCCATCTTAGGGTAAGTCAACTTGGACTCAATGTATAACAAGGTCAAAGGGCCAGCAAGCCTCAACTCAAAGAATGTCACTGGCATAGACACAGCAGCATATCAATTTTAGGTAAAGAAATTGCACAAAGTCTCTGGCACAGTGATATCTCTAGTTTACAGCAATTCTTCTGAATGCCTGGACCTAGTTTACTGATGGTCACTGATGTTTCAGCTAGGCTGAAGTCTAGTGAGGTCCGCTGAAATACTGCAGTTTTTAGCAACCACACAATTGAAAATGGATATGGTCATTTTGCTTAGTGAGCAGAACTCAAGTTTGTTTCCATACCTCTGGCTAATGCTCTCCTTCATGAACCTCATTATATTTTTACTGAGTCATAGGTGATTGCCAATGGCCTTAGCTTTTTGGCCTGAAAATTGGAGACTTATAAATTGGCAGCTTAATGATACTCTCTTTGAGACCACAAATTGTGAGAAAAAATTGTGGTTGCTGATTAAACTGAGTCATTTACTTTTTTCAGTGACTAACAATGGGAATAGGCCCATTCTCTGGAATAAGACTGGAATCAAGGGCTGATTGAGACTATAATATTCAGATTGCCACCATTGCTCCCTGGATGCATCATTGTACTAGTCATGACAAAACAGCCATTATCATCAGCTGGGCTTAAAATAAAGAGCCCCAGTGTTAAAGGAAATGCCTGTCTTCAGATGATGTGGCAACCTGTTCAAAATGAGGAGATGGGAGGAACAAGTTGGTGGGGGAGTAGGGGGACATGGAGTACATCTCTGTCCATAGATACATCAGGATGGATGTATACCTTTATGATATGGTATACCATATCATGTATACCTTCATAGTATACCATGATGTATACCTTAATGGAATACTTCAGACACAGAAGTGCTTGCACAACATCAGCTGAGAGCAGAAAGGAGTACCTGACCACTGGAAAATAATACATAGACCCATGCAAAACTCAGTAGGATGAAGGAACTAGGGGGTAAAAACAGGAGTGTTAGTAGGACTGGACCTGGCCTCAGCATGTGGGGCACCTTAAGCAGGGGTCTGATCCCACATTAGGGCAATTGTCTGGGTCAGAGGAGAAACATTTAAAGCTAAGAGTGAAACAGCTGGTCTGTGGCAGCCTAAATGGAATGAGAACAGACAGTTCTTGCCGCAGACATACATACCCTGGACAGGGACCCAGGTCCCCTAGAAGGTGCAGCAGGTGGGAGCTGGAGCATAGGGATTGTGGAGCAATCCAAGAATGAAGGCAGCTGTTGACTGCAGAGAGATGGACTGAGAGGACGTGAGGGAGGAGATTGTGGTGGGAAGTGCTTGCCATCACTGTAGCCTCTATCTCCCCACATGCCAGCATCAGCAGCTGGCCCATCAAGCTCAGGGAATAACAGAGTAGGACCCAGCCCAGGGTGCCTCTTTAAAGTGCCTGATATGCTGAACAACAAAGTAGGACCCTAGTCAGGGAGGCCCCTCTATGTGCCTGACATGCTGAACAACAGAGAAGAATCCCAGGCAAGGGAGCCCTCTAAGTGCCTGAACAGGCAGAGCTACAGAGAAAGACTAGCCAGAGGCCTTCTGATTGCCAGTTAACAGAGGCTCAAAAAAAGATTCTGATAGGGGCATAACTTCTGCGGCTAAGGCAGTCTGTGTCCCTGCACACTTGGCACTGTCAGGATCCCTATGACCCAAGCAGTGATGCCACCTTCCTGCTCAACTCTCAATGGGGCAGAACTGCCACATGGGGTGTTGCTTCAATAATGTCCAACTCTTTGCAACCCTGTGGATTGTGGCCTGCCAGGTTTCTCTGTCAGTGGGGTTTTCCAGGCAAGAATACTGGAGTAGGTTGCCATACTGTTCTAGAGCACTATATTTCCAACTGCTTTATCCACCAACTCTCTTGAATAACTGGTGCTGCCAGATGCCATGCAACCCAAGCAGCTGCACCACTTCCACACTTAGCCCTCACTGGGGCAGACCCAAGTCCTCCAGGGAAGTCTCAGACGCAAACCTCAGTGGACAACCCACATCCAGAGGTTGAAATAAAACCACAATTGAAATCCAGGGCAGTGTGGCTAAGGAAGAAGACCCAAAACCTTCCCATTAGCTGTACAAACTGCAGGTTAAATCCACAAGATCAACTAGGCAGACTCCATGTCTACAGAACATATTAAAGGACACTGAGAGCTCCCAAGAAAGAAAACACACCAGTTCTGATAGGTGTGGACATTGGAGGCAAGAACGCACAAGAGTAGGACCAGAATAGAGTCTGAGCTGCCCCTCCAGAAGGTCCAGAGACCAGTGCAGTGTTGGAGGGCATCTTAGGGAGGCGAGGTGGACTGTGACTCCCTGCAAGGGAAAGGACACTGACAACAGTGACTCCAGAAAACCATTTATTATTATTATTTTAACTTGTTCTGCAGTTTTTTTCAATTTATTTTTCTTTTTTTTCTCCCCCCATTTCCTTTACCTCTGTTTTAGTTGTCAATTTTATTAGCACTATGAAATCTAACTAAGCTTTTGATTTTTTTTTTTTTAATCACACTTTTTACTGCTGTTATAAACGTCTGCCTCTATGTTGGCCTTTTTCAGTTCTGTGGAGTTTTCCTTTTTCTTTTTTTCCTCTTTTTTAATTTTAATCTTTAACTTTTAAAACCCATTATTATTATTCTACATTTACTGCTTTGTTTGCTTTTCCCACTGTTCTTTTCTCCTTGCAGTTAATCTTTAATATATATGTCTTCTTTATATACCTCTATTTAACTTTGCATTTATATTCATTCTTTTTTCCTTTCATTTCTTTTCCTCACCATATTCATTAGTTTTGTCTTCATTGCTTTACTCCCCAGTTGGCACCTCACTTTAGTTTTGTATTCCAGTTTGTGCTTTAGTTAGTTTTGTTCTTAACTGGTTTTTAGTTTCCTTTGTTTGCCGGTCAATCTATTGTACTTTATTTTGGTTTGACTGTTTTGATTTGTTTATGGATTATATGTCTGGGTGTATATTCCATTATTTTAATTATGATTTGCTTGATTTTGTAACTGCCATTTGTCTGAGGTTCATCTTTGGTTTCTCCTATTTGAGTATTTGTGTTAATCCCATTAAATGCCACAACAAACCACCTGTGGAGTTTCTGTTCTTGACCAGAGATCAAGCTATGAGCCTTTAGAGTGGGAGCATTGACTCCAAGACCCTAGACAACCAGAGAACTCCTAACCTTGGGAATATCAAATAGTGGAAATTCCCCCAAAGGCAACCACTTGTATGCAAGACCTGGCATCACCTTTACTGCCAGTAGCACCCTGTTCAGGATGCCTCATTCAAACAACAAACAAGACAAAAATAGAAGCCCAATCTTCAACAGACAAGAATACCACCTCATTCAGCCTTACCAATCAGAAGGAAAAACAAACAAACAAACAAAAAAACAGCACAAATCTCACTCTATACAAAGCTTACACAAACCAATGGACCAACATTAGGAGGGCAGAAACCAAAAGGAGGAAAGAATTCAACCTTGAAGCCTGGAAAAAAGGAGACTTCAAATATAACAAGCTTAAAAAAAATAATGAAAAAGAAATACTACACAAGTGAAGGAACAAACTGGAAACACAGAAGTCCAAATAAATGAAGAGGAAATAGGCAAACTACCTGAAAAAGGATTCAGAATAATGATAGAAAAGGTGATCAAAAACTTTTTAAAAAATGGAGAAAATAGAAGAATCAATTAACAAAGACCTAGAAGAGTTAAAGAATAAGCATATAGAGACCAACAACACAATTACTGAAATTAAAAATACTTTGGAAAGAATCAATAGCAGAATGTCTGAAGCAGAAAAATGGATCAATGACCTGGAAGATAAAATGTTGGAAATAACTGCTGAAGAGCAGAATAAAGTAAAAAGAATGAAAAGAACTAAGGATAGTCTCAGAGACCTCTGGGACACTATTAACTGCACTAACATTCAAATTATAGGGGTCTTAGAAGAAGAAGAGAAAAAGAAGGGGTGTGAGAAATTTTTTGAAGAGATTATAATTGAAAATTTCCCCAACATGGAAAAGGAAACAGTCAATGAAGTCCAAGAGGCAGAAAGAATCCCATACAAGATAAACCCAAGGAGAAACATGCAAGACATACTAATCAAACTAACAAAGACCAAACACAAAAAAAGAATACTAAAAGCAGCATGGGAGAAGCAAAAAGTAACATACAAGGGAAGACCCATGTTCTTAACAGCTTATCTTTCAGCAGAAACTGTGCAGGCCAAAAGGGAATGGCAGAATATATTTAAAGTACTGCAAGGGAAAAAGCAACAACCAAGATTACTTGACCCAGTAAGTATCTCATTCAAAATTGATGGAGAAATCAAAACCTTTACAGATAAGTAAACATTAAGAGTCAGACACAACTGAGCGACTGAACAGACTGAACAGAACTGAAACATTAAGAGAATTCAGTACCACCAAACCAGCTCGACAACAAATGTTAAAGGGACTTATATAGTCAGGAAGTAGAAGAGAAGTAAAAGATCTGCAAAACCAAACCTGAAACAATTAAGAAAATGGCAATAGGAACATATATATCAATAATTACTTTAAATGTAAATGGATTAAATGCTCCAACCAAAAGACACAGACTAACTGAATGGATACAAGCACAAGCCCCATATATATGCTGTCTACAAGAAACTCATTTCAGGCCTACAGATACATATAGACTAAAAGTGAGAGGATGGAAAAATATATTCCATGCAAATGGAAATCAAAAGATGGAGTAGCAATCCTCATATCAGACAAAATAGACCTTTAATATTACAAGATATAAGAAAGGACCCTGCATAATGATCAAAGGATCAATACAAGTGGAAGACATAGCAATTGTAAATATCTATGCATTGAACATAGGAGAACCTCAATGCATAAGACAAATACTAACAGACATAAAAGGAGAAAATTGACAGTAAAAATATTAGTAGGAGACTTTAACACCCCACTTACATCAAAGGACAAATCATCAAAGCAGACAATTTATAAAGAAACAGAAGTCTTAAATGATACATTAGACTAGATGGATCTCATAGATATCTTCAGGACATTCCATCCAAATGCAGAATACAGCTTCTTTTCTAGTGCACATGGAACATTCTCCAGGAGAGACCACATCCTGGGTCACAAATCAAATCTCAGTAAATTCAAGAAAACTGAAATTGTATCAAGCATATTTTATTTTCTGACCACAATGTTATGAGACTAAATATTAATTCCAAGAAAAAAAACTGTAAAAAACAAAACAAAACAAAACAAACCTCAAACACATGGAGATTAAACAATACGTTTCTAAATAATGAACAGGTTACTGAAGAAATCAAAAGGGAAATAAAAACAAAATCCTAGAAACAAATGACAATGACAAAAAATTACAGAAAAAAAACCCCACAAAAACAAAAAACACACAACAACTCAGAATCTATGGGATGCAGCAAAAAGATTTTTAAAAGGGACATTTATAGCAATACAATCCTATTTCTAGAAACAAGAAAACCATAGAAGAGACAACCTAACTTTACACCAAAAACAACTGGAAAAAGAAGAAAAAAAGAAAAAAAAAAAAAAAAAAAAAAAAAGAAAACCCAACAGTAGCAGAAGGAGAGAAATCATAAGACCAGAGCAGAAATAAATAAAAATGAAATGAAAGAAATAATAGTAAAAGTTAATAAAACTAAAACCTGGTTCTCTGAGAAGACAAACAAAATTGACAAACCTTTAGCCAGACTCATCAAGAAAAAAAGAGAGAAAAATGAAATCAACAAAGTTAAAAATGAAAAAGAAGAGGTTACAACAGACAGTGCAGAAATACAAAGGATTATGAGGCTATTTTGAACAACTATATGACAATAAAATGGACAACCTGGAAGAAATGGACAGATTGTTAGAAATATCCAATCTTCCAAGATTGAACCAGGGAAGAAATAGAAATTATGAACTGAAATCAAAACTGTGATCAAAATTTTTTGAAAAACAAAAGCCCAGGACCAGATGGCTTCAGAGGTAAGTTCTATCAAATATTTAGAGGAGAGCTTATGCCTCTCCTTCTAAAACACTTTCAAAAAGTTTCAGAGGAAGAAATGCTTCCAGACTCATTCTATGAGGCCACCATCACCCTGACACCAAAACCAGATGTAAACAACAGGAAAAAGAAAACTATAGGCCAATATCACTGATGAACATAGGTACAAAAATCCTCAACAAAATTCTAGCTTACAGAATTCAACAACACATTACAAAACTCATACACCATGACCAAGTTGGGTTTATTCCAGTGATGCAAGGAGTCTTCAATATATGGAAAGTAATCAATGTAATACACCATTTTAAGTAATTAAAAGATAAAAAACACTCAATAATCTCAATTGATGAAGAAAAAGCCTTTGACAAAATTAAGCACACATTTTTGATAAAACGGCTGCAGTCCATGGGGTTGCACAGAGTCGGACACGACTGAAGTGACTTAGCAGCAGCAGCAGCATTCAAAAAGTGGGCACAGAAGGAACCTACCTCAACATAGTAAAGGCCATATATGATAAGTCCACAGCAAACATTATTCTCAATGGTGAAAAACTGCAAGCATTTCCCCTTAGGTGAGGAACAAGACAAGAGTGTCCACTCTCACCACTATTATTCAACTTAGTTTTGGAAGTCCTAGCTACAGCCATCAGAGAAGAAAAAGAAATAAAAGTAATCCAGGTCAGAAAAGAAGAATCAAAGTTCTCACTGTTTGCAGATGACATGGTACTATACATAGAAAACCCTAAAGACAGTATCAGAAAATTACTAGAGTTAATCAGTGTATTTAGCAAAGTCACAGGATACAAAATCAATACACAGAAATCACTTGCATTCCTTCCTATATATCAACAATGAAAAATCAGAAAGAAAAAAAAAATCAAGGAATCAATCCCATTCACCATTGCAACAACAACAACAACAACAACAACAAATAAAATATCTAGGAAGAAACATACCTAAGGGGGCAAAAGAACTGTATACAGAGAATTATCAGACACCGTTGAAAGAAATCAAAGATGACATAAACAGATGAAGAGATATTCCATGATCCTGGGTAAGGAGAGTCAGTATTGTGAAAAAGATCATGCTGGCAAATGCAGTCTGCAGATTCAGTGTGATCCCTATCAACTTACCAATGGAATTTTCACAGAACTAGAAACACAAAAGACCCTGAATAGCCAAAGCAGTCTTGAGTAAGAAGAATGGAGCTGGAGGAATCAACCTTCTTGACTTCAGATTATACTACAAAGCTACAGTAATCAAGACAGTATGGTAATGGCAGAAAAACAGAAATATAGACCAATGGAACAAGATAGAAAGCCCAGAAATAAACCCATGAGCCTATGGGTACCTTATTTTTGACAAAGGAGGCAAGAATATACAATGGGGCAAAGATAGCATCTTCAATAACTGGCACTGGTAAAACTGGACAGCTACATATGAAATAATTAAATTGGAACACTTCCTAAGATCATACACAAAGACACACTAAAAATGGATTAAAAACCTAAATGTAAGACCAGAAGCTATAAAATTATTAGAGGAAAACATAGGCAGAATACTCAATGACATAAATCAAAGCAAGATCCTCTATGACTCACCTCCTAGAGGAATGGAAATAAAAACAAAAGTAAATGAGTGGGACCTGATTAAACTTAAAAGCTTTTGCACAGTTAAGGAAACCATAAACAACTGTAAACAAGACAACCCTCAGAATGGGAGAAAATAATAGCAAATGAAACAACTGACAAATGATACATTTCCAGAATATACAAGCAGCTCATTCAACTCAATACCAAAAAAAAAAAAAAAAAAAAACCAAAAGAATCCAATCAAAAAGTGGGAAAAATACCTAAACAGACAGTTCTCCAAAGAAGACACAGGTGGCTAACAAACACGTAAAAAGATGCTCAACATCTCTCATTATTAGAGAAATGCAAAACAAAACTACGATAAGATATCACCTCATACCAGTCAGAATGGCCATCATCAAAATGTTTGCAAACAATAAATGCTGGAAAGGGTTGGAGAAAAGGGAACACTTCTGCACTGTTGGTGAGAATGTAAATTGATACAGCCACTATGGAAGATGGTATGGAGATTCCTTAAAAAACTAGGAGTGAAATCACCATATGACCCAGGTATCTCACTCCTATCATTTACCCTGCAGTGACCAAAATTGAAAAAGATGCATGTACCCCAATGTTCATTGCCACACTGTTTACAATAGCTAGAACATGGAAGCAACCTAGATATCCATTGACAGATGAATGGATAAAGATGTTGTGCTACATATACACAATAGAATATTACTCAGTCGTAAAAAGGAACCCATTTGAGTCAGTTCTAATGAGGTGGGTGAACCTAGATCCTATTATGCAGAGTGAAGAAAGTCAGAAAGAGAAAGATGAATATCATATACTAACGCATATTTATGGAGTCTAGAAAAATGGAAGAACAGACATAGAGAACAGACTTATGGACATGGGGAGGGGAGGGGAGGGCAGGGTGCGATGTATGGAAAGAGTAACATGGAAACTTACATTGCCATATCAAATAGATAGTCAACAGGAATTTGCTGTTTGTCTCAGGGAACTCAAACAGGGGCTCTGTACCAATCTATGGGGGTGGGATGGGGGAGGAGATGGGAGGGAGGTTCATGAGGAAAGGGACATATGTATACATATGGCTGATTCATGTTGAGGTTTGACAGAAAACAACAAAATTCTATAATGCAATTATTCTTCAATTAAAAAATAAATTTAAAAAATGAGGAGACCCCTGGTTTATTGGGAGATCTTTCTGAAAAGACAACTGACTTGTTATTTGTGTACAATCTGTAAGGAAATTATTAACTCCAGGGAAAATGAATATTGTCCAATTATACTCATGGTGTCTATGTGGCTTAATTGTGATTAATAGTTCAGTAATCATAGAAATGAAAGCACCGAATAGAATGATGAATTTATATTGTAAAGATGAGAGACGTGAAATGTGTGTAAGATGTGGTTTTGTGTTAGTGGAATAAGGTCCTTAAGAGCAAAATCTCCATCTTTCTTAGTGGGAATCATTAAACATTGTTTCTCAGACGGTAAAAGCACCTGTTTGCAATGCAGGAGACCCAGGTTCGATCCCTGGGTCGGGAAGATCCCCTGCAGAAGGAAATGGCAACCCACTCCAGTACTTTTGCCTGGAAAATTCCATGGATGGAGAAACCTCGTAGGCTACAGTCCATGGGGTCACAAAGAGCAGGACATGACTGAGCGACTTCACTTTCACTTTCACTTTAAAAAAAACTTAAAGAAATAACACAAAATGATATTTAAATAGTTAAATGTATAACACCTAGACAAACCTAGACAGCCTATTAAAAAGCAAAGACATTACTTTGCCTACAAAAGTCTGAATAGTCAAAGTTATGGTTTTTCCAGTAATCATGTATGGATGTGAAAGCTGGACAGTAAAAAAGAATGAGCTCCAAAGAATTGATGATGGCTTCAAATTATGGTGTTGGAGAAGACTCTTAAGAGTCCCTTGGACAGCAAGAAGATCAAGCCAGTCAATCCTAAAGGAAATCAGTCCTGAATATTCAGTGGAAGGACTGATGCTGAAGCTGAAACTCTAATACTTCAACCACCTGATGCAAAGAGCCATCTAATTTGAAAAGACCCTGATGCTGGGAAAGATTGAAGGCAGGAGGGGAAGGGGATGACAGGACGAGATGGTGGTATGGCATCACCAACTCAGTGGGCATGAGTTTGAGCAAACTCTGGAAGATGGTAAAAGACAGGGAAGCCTGACATGCTGCAGGCCATGGGGTAGCAGAGTTGGACACAACTGAGTGACCGAACAACAGTAAAATATATAACACCAGAAAGAAAAACTAAAAGACCTGGTAGAAATTGTCTTTGTTGTAGTGGAAATTGAGATGTAGGAATTGGGATGAGCGGACTGTGGAGCAGGAGACGATGGGGTGTTTTTAAGCCTAACTAAACTGTTTGACTTGTAAAACCATATGCATGTTGTATTAGTTTGCTAGGGATGCCATAACAAAATACTGTCCAACAGGCTTAAGCAACAGAAATTAATTTCTTGTATTTCTAGAGGCTGGAAGTCCAAGATCAAGATGCTGATGAGTTTAGTTTCTTTTAGGTGAGAAATTGAATTGTTGTTGTAGTTTAGTCAATAAGTCATGTCTGACTCTTTGCCAGCCCATTGACTTCAGTGCATCAGATTTCTCTGTCTTCCACTATCTCCCAGAGTTTGCTCTAATTCATGTCCATTGAGTCAGTGATGCTATCTAGCCACCTTATTAGCTGCTTTCCCAGCATCAGATTGTTTTCCAGTGAGTTGGCTCTTCACATCAGGTGGCCAAAGTATTAGAGCTTCAGCTTCAACATCAGTCCTTCCAATGGTATTCAGGGTTGATTTCTTTTAGGATTGACTTACTTGATTTCCTTGCAGTTCAAGGGATCTCAAGAGTCTTCGCCAGCACCACAACTCAGAAGCATCAATTCTTAAAGGTTCAGCATTCTTTATGGTCAAACTCTAACATCTGTACATGACTACTGGAAAAACCATAGCTTTGACTATATGAACCTTTGTCATATAGAGAAGTGGAATATTGCCTGCCATATCAGTAAACAAATGATGTCACAGGCAGCCACCACTGGGTGGGGAGCTGGTGAGCCCTGAGAGAACTCTAGAAGGAAAAGAATACCTGCCATCTAGCAGCCATCAGACTATAGCCACTCCCTAATGGTGAGTCTTGAGGAAACTCAGGAGGTAAAAGCACAGGATACTGGCTCCAGATAGCTGAGATGCTTGCTATCTTAAGATAGTAAAGTTTCCTTATCTTGATAAGGAATGGTTTCAGTGAGCCCAGCTTCCATCTTCCCACACATAGAAAAGGGCTAAATTCTTTAACCTGACATATATGGTTTTCTTTAATTAAGAATATATATATAATATGTATATATATATATATATATATATATATATATATATATAGTTTACATTTATAAAACCTGTCTTTTGATGTAAAATTCTTAAATATCCCAACTGCCCCTCTTTGACTCCTTGGATCAATTATCTCAGGTTTACCAGAGACGATGTCTCTAGGATTTGAAGTCCTAAAAAGCACCACAGAATAAAATATAACTCAACTTTTAGGTTGTGAATAATTTTTAGTCAATAGAGGCCTCCTTCTTTGGCTGGCAGACTGCTGCCTTCCCTCTGTGTTTTAATATACTCTTTTCCTTGTGCATCCCTCGTGTCTCTCTGTCCAAATTTGCTCTTATTATAAGGACACTAGTCAAATTGGATTAGGCCCACCATACAGGTCTCCTTTAAAATTAATCACTTTTTTAAAGGCCCTATCTCCAAATATAGTTACACTGAGGTTCTGGGAGGTAGGGCTTCAACAGGTGAATTTGGTGACAATGCAATTCAGCACATAATTTACACATGAATTAATTTTTAAAAAATCATATCTTTTTAAAATTTAAATTTATTTATTTTAATTAGAGGCTAATTAATTTACAATATTGTATTGGTTTTGCCATACATCAACATGAATCCACCACGGGTGTACACGTGTTCCCAATCCTGAACCCCCCTCCCACCTCCCTCTCCATACCATTCCTTTGGGTCATCCCAGTGCACCAGCCCCAAGCTCCTGTATCCTGCATCAAACCTGGACTGGCGATTTGTTTCTTATATGATATTATATATGTTTCAATGCCATTCTACCAAATCATCCCCTCCCCCTCCCCCCCACAAACAAACACAGAGTCCAAAAGACTGTTCTATACATCTGTGTCTCTTTTGCTGTCTCGCATACAGGGTTATCGTTACCATCTTTCTAAATTCCATATATATGTGTTAGTATACTGTATTGGGGAGAAGGCAATGGCACCCCACTCCAGTACTCTTGCCTGGAAAATCCCATGGATAGAGGAGTCTAGTAGGCTGCAGTTCATGGGATCGCTAAGACTCGGACACGACTGAGCGACTTCACTTTCACTTTTCACTTTCACACATTGGAGAAGGAAATGGCAACCTACTCCAGTGTTCCTGCCTGGAGAATCCCAGGGATGGAGCCTGATGGGCTGCTGTTTACGGGGTCACACAGAGTTGGACATGACTGAAGTAGCTTAGCCGCAGCAGCATACTGTATTGGTGTTTTCTTTCTGGCTTACTTCACTCTGTATAATCAGCTCCAGTTTCATCCACCTCATTAGAACTGATTCAAATATATTCTTTTTAATGGCTGAGTAAATACTCCATTGTGTATATGTACCACAGCTTTCTTATCCATTCATCTGCTGATGGACATCTAGGTTGCTTCCATGTCCTGTCTATTATAAACAGTGCTGTGATGAACATTGGGGGACATATGTCTCTTTCAATTCTGGTTTCCTTGGGTGTGTATGCCCAGCAGTGGGATTGCTGGGTCATATGGCAGTTCTATTTCCAGTTTTTTAAGGAATCGCCACACTGTTCTCCATAGTGGCTGTACTAGTTTGCATTCCCACCAACAGTGTAAGAGGGTTCCCTTTTCTCCACATCCTCTCCAGCATTTATTGCTTGTAGACTTTTGGATCACAGCCATTCTGATTGGCATGAAATGGTACCTCATTGTGGTTTTGATTTGCATTTCTCTGATAATGAGTGATGTTGCGCATCTTTTCATGTGTTTGTTAGTCATCTGTATGTCTTCTTTGGAGAAATGTCTATTTAGTTCATTGGCCCATTTTTTTGATTGGGTCGTTTATTTTTCTGGAACTAAGCTGCAGGAGTTGCTTGTATATTTTTGAGGTTAGTTGTTTGTCAGTAGCTTCATTTGCTATTATAGTAAAGTTGCAGGATGTAAAATCAACACACAGAAATCCCTTGCATTCCTATATACTAATAATGAGAAAATAGAGAAATTAAGGAAACAATCCCATTCACCATTGCAATGAAAAGAATAAAATACTTAGGACTATATCTACCTAAAGAAACTAAAGACCTATTTATGGAAATGGCAAACCACTCCAGTGTTCTTGCCTGGGGAATCCCAGGAATGGGGAAGCCTGGTGGGCTGCAGTCTATGGGGTTGCACAGAGTCGGACATGACTGAAACGACTTATATATAGAAAACTATAAAACACTGGTGAAAGAAATCAAAGAGGACACTAATAGATGAAGAAATATACTATGTTCATGGATTGGAAGAATCAATATAGTGAAAATGAGTATACTACCCAAAGCAATCTATAGATTCAATGCAATCCCTATCAAGCTACCAATGGCATTTTTCACAGAGCTAGAACAAATAATTTCAAAATTTGTATGGAAATACAAAAAATCTCGAATAGCCAAAGCAATCTTGCAAAAGAAGAATGGAACTGGAGGAGTCAACCTGCCTGACTTCAGGCTCTACTACAAAGACACAGTCATCAAGACAGTATGGTACTGGCACAAAGACAGAAATATAGATCAATGGAACAAAATAGAAAGCCCAGAGATAAACTCACACACCTATGGACACCTTATCTTTGACAAAGGAGGCAGGAATATACAATGGAGAAAAGACAATCTCTTTAACAAGCGGTGCTGGGAAAACTGGTCAACCACTTGTAAAAGAATGAAACTGGAATGCTTTCTAACACCATACACAAAAATAAACTCAAAATAGATTAAAGATCTAAACATAAGACCAGAAACTATGAAACTCTTAGAGGAGAACGTAGGCAAAACACTCTCTGACATAAGTCACAGCAGGATCCTCTATGACCCACTTCCCAGAATATTGGAAATAAAAGCAAAAATAAACAAATGGGATCTAATTAAAATTAAAAGCTTCTGTACAACAAAAGAAACTATAAGCAAGGTGAAAAGACAGCCTTCAGAATGGGAGAAAATAATAAAAAATCATATCTTAAATACATCCTTCAAATTTAAACCTTATAGGACTTTATAGTTATTTCTATTTTCAAACTTCTGTGTTAGCTGCAATATTATTATATTAATGCTTTGTACAATATGACAGAACTTGAAAAGTAACATTTAATTTTAGATCTATTTACATTTTTCAAGCAGGATGTCAAGCAGACATCCTGGAATGTGAACTCAAGTGGGCCTTAGGAAGCATCACTATGAACAAAGCTAGTGGAGGTGATGGAATTCCAGTTGAGCTATTTCAAGACCTAAAATATGATGCTGCGAAAGTGCTGCACTCAATATGTCAGCAAATTAGGAAAACTCAGCAGTGGGCACAGGACTGGAAAAGGTCAATTTTCTTTTTTTTTTTTTAATTTGATTTTATTTTTAAACTTTACAATATTGTATTAGTTTTGCCAAATATTGAAATGAATCAGCCAGAGGTATACCAGAGTTCCCCATCCTGAACCCTCCTCCTTCCTCCCTTCCCTCCCCTCCTTCTGGGTCGTCCCAGTGCACCAGCCCCAAGCATCCAGTACCGTGCATCGAACCTGGACTGGCCACTCGTTTCATACATGATATTATACATGTTTCAATGCTATTCTCCCAAATCTCCCCACCCTCTCCCTCTCCTACAGAGTCCATAAGACTGATCTATACATCGGTGTCTCTTTTGCTGTCTCGTACACAGGGTTATTGTTACCATCTTTCTAAATTCCATATATATGCGTTAGTATACTGTATTGGTGTTTTTCTTTCTAGCTTACTTCACTCTGTATAATAGGTTCCAGTTTCATCCATCTCATTAGAACTGATTCAAATGTATTCTTTTTAATGGCTGAGTAATACTCCATTGTGTATATGTACCACA
Organism: Bos javanicus; assembly: GCF_032452875.1. Classification (NCBI taxonomy): domain Eukaryota; kingdom Metazoa; phylum Chordata; class Mammalia; order Artiodactyla; family Bovidae; genus Bos; species Bos javanicus. The sequence continues at coordinate 2,102,655 of NC_083882.1, forward strand.
GCTTTCTTATCCATTCATCTGCTGATGGGCATTTAGGTTGCTTCCATGTCCTGGCTATTATAAACAGTGCTGCGATGAACATTGGGGTACACGTGTCTCTTTCCCTTCTGGTTTCCTCAGTGTGTATGCCCAGCAGTGGGATTGCTGGATCATAAGGCAGTTCTATTTCTAGTTTTTTAAGGAATCTCCACACTGTTCTCCATAGTGGCTGTACTAGTTTGCATTCCCACCAACAGTGTAAGAGAGTTCCCTTTTCTCCACACTCTCTCCAGCATTTATTGCTTGTAGACTTATGGATTGCAGCCATTCTGACTGGCGTGAAATGGTACCTCATAGTGGTTTTGATTTGCATTTCTCTGATAATGAGTGATGTTGAGCATCTTTTCATGTGTTTGTTAGCCATCTGTATGTCTTCTTTGGAGAAATGTCTATTTAGTTCTTTGGCCCATTTTTTGTTTGGGTTATTTTCATTCCAATCCCAAAGAAAGGCAAAGCCAAAGAATGCTTAAACTACCAGACAATTGCATTCATCTCACACGCTAGTAAAGTAATGCTCAAAATTCTCCAAGCCAGGCTTCAGCGATATGTGAACTGTGAACTTCCAGATGTTTAAGCTGGTTTTAGAAAAGGCAGAGGAACCAGAGATCAAATTGCCAACATCTGCTGGATCATCGAAAAAGCAAGAGAGTTCCAGAAAAACATCTACTTCTGCTTTATTGACTTTGCCAAAGCCTTTGTCTGTGTGGATCACAGTAAACTGTGGAAGATTCTTCAAGAGGTGGGAATATCAGACCATCTGACCTGCCTCTTGAGAAACCTGTATGCAGGTCAGGAAGCAACAGTTAGAACTGGACATGGAACAACAGACTGGTTCCAAATAGGAAAAGGAGTATATCAAGGTTATACATTGTCAACCTGCTTATTTAACTTCTATGCAGAGTACATCATGAGAAATGCTGGGCTGGAAGAAGCACAAGCTGGAATCAAGATTGCCAAGATAAATATCAATAAACTCAGATATGCAGATGACACCACACTTATGGCAGAAAGTGAAAAAGAGCCTCTTGATGAAAGTGAAAGAGGAGAGTGAAAAAGTTGGCTTAAAGCTCAACATTCAGAAAACGAAGATGATGGCGTCTGGTCCCATCACTTCATGGGAAATAGATGGGGAAACAGGGGAAACAGTGTCGACTTTTTTTGGGGGGGGTGCTCCAAAGTCACTGCAGATTGTGATTGCAGCCACGAAATTAAAAGACGCTTACTACCTAGGCAGCATATCAAAAAGCAGAGGCATTACTTTGTCAACAAAGGTCCATGTAGTCAAGGCTATGGTTTTTCCAGTAGTCATGTATGGATGGATGTGAGAGTTGGACTGTGAAGAAGGCTGAGCGCTGAAGAATTGATGCTTTTGAACTGTGGTGTTGGAGAAGACTCTTGAGAGTCCCTTGGACAGCAAGGACATCCAACCAGTCCATTATAAAGGAGATCAGCCCTGGGATTTCTTTGGAGGGAATGATGCTGAAGTTGAAACTCCAATACTTTGGTCACCTGATGAGAAGATCTAACTCATTTGAAAAGACCCTAATGTTGGGAAAGACTGAGGGCAGGAGGAGAAGGGGACGACAGAGGATGAGATGGTTGGATGGCACCACCTATTCGATGGATAAGGGTCTGGGTGGACTCCAGGAGCTGGTGATGGACAGGGAGGCCTGGCGTGCTGCGGTTCATGGGGTCCTACAGCGTCGGACACGACTGGGAGACTGAACTGAACTGAACTGAACTGAAGCAAGATAGAAGTAACCACAATATCTTGGAGGAATGCCACCTTACTGTTTTGTCATTGGTCCCATTTAATCTTACAAAACACCCTTTCTACCACCTGCCATCTTGAGTTCACCCAGGATTTTTTTCATGTGTGTTTCTCTTCTTTATTCTCTTTCTTCCATTTTTGACCTCTTCTCTCTCTCTCTCTTTTTTTTTTTTTTAGCTTAGTACCCTTTGCCCTCACCACTACAAGAACTTAACCACAAAGTTCTTCCTGTTCTTTGGAGAAATTGAATGATTATGGCAAGAGAAGGAAAAACAAAGTCAGCGTTATGGTCTGTAATTCTGTAATTCAAACTCTATAATATAATAAATCCAAACCAACCTTGGCAAATCCTTTGGGAGATATCTGCAGACAAACATTGTGATTCCAAATGAATTTTTGTAAGCAGTGATAAGAATTCTGCTTTATCACAATACATTTGAGAAGATCCTGACAGAAATACTGAACAAAATTAATGGGGATGTGTGAAATGAGATTGGACTGAGAGAGAGAGTTAACATATTGCTTAATGCCACTTTCATTTTAAAAGAACTGAAAACATTGGGAATAGCCTAAAAATACTGAAAAAGAAAAACTGAGTAGTTAAAACATTATGACATTAGGTACGTTCAGAAGCATCAACTGTATTAAAGGTAGCAGAAAGGAATTGGCCAATAAATACAATATATATTGTATTCAGACCTGGCAAACTAATGCCCAAATATTATATAATCCTATTAAAAAATCCATTTTGGTTATATAGTTTTGTGCCATATTGACTCCACCTTCTTCTTTCAGATAGTTTTGCTCTTTTCCCTGCCATTATACTGTATTAGTATCTTAAGCTATTTAATTAAGGCTGTAAACTAAGAATGCTGCCAGCCATGTAGGTAAACAAAGGATGTTGCAGTCATCAAGGTACTACATGACCCATACATAGAAAAGCCCTAAATTTCTTAACTTGAGATACCTGGCTTTCTTTAATAACATTTTGATGTTCTGACTACCTGCCCATTGTTGCAAAAATTCCTATCAATCCTGGTTCCCTACTTGCCTTCTGGGAGCAGTCTCTCAGATTCATTTGAGGTGCTGTCTTCTAGGCTTGAGATCCTAAGAAGCTTGCTGAATAAAACATAGCTCTCAACTTTTATGTTGTGCTATTTTTTTTTTTTTTCAGTGCACAAGGCTAATTAAGTATCAGTTCATCACACTTTAATTAATTACTCTACTTCCAAAAGACAACAAAATTTAAGTAAGCTTACAAGGAAATAGAATAAGAATGGAACAAATATAGTAAAAGGAAAACTGGTAGAAAAAAAACTGCATTTCTTGAATACCCTACTATTTGCCTACTATTATGCTAAATGTTATATGCATGCAAAAATGGTTAAAACATATTTCTTTCCCAAGAGGCTAAAATCTACTTTGCTGACATCAGTCTGCATAAACATAAACACTTAAGTAAGTATCTAACATTCCCAAACTTAACAAATCATTCTCTAAAATCAACTAATATCAAATGGAAAGGTCAGTAAACCTCAGATTTTTTTTCTCAAAGACATTGTTGCTTTCCTTTGGGATAGGCTTCAGGCAGCACTCCAAGCAAAGTCTTCTGCTGACATTTAAACTTTATCTTGGTTATTATCACATACAAGCAAAAAAAACCATATTTATATCATTTGTCAAGTGCCTTATTACTTTTAAGAATGAAGGGTGCTACAGGAGTTGAAATAACATATATACAAAGGGATGGCTTGGCTTAACGCTAAGTATTTTCAGTTCCACTTAAGTTTTTGGTATTACCATCTCTTTGTAATGCAAATTCTTCTACAGTACAAGGATTTTCCCATTTCTGGGAACCTTTATAGCTAGCAAAGCTTAGACTAGCTCATCTGCACTGTGTAATAGTTCTGCTGCATTATGTAGATACTTCAGAGTAGCAGTGAAATCAGTCTGACTCTGCTTAATATGATAAGTCATAGTTTGTGTTGACTTTTGGTCTAATGTACTGTCCCTATGTGTGTGCATATGTGTGTGTAGTTTTTTTTTAACTTAATTTTTGGTGGGAAATTATGGAAAAGAAATAAAAATTACAGAATTCAAACTACCAAAATCTTTTGAAAATTTCTTCAGAAGGAGTGATATTGCCAAAATTAAATTGCTTAAATATAATTTTAATTAATTCAGATTCTGACTTTTGCCTTTTTTAGCATTATTTTATGAAAACAATTTCTAAAATGCAACTTTTGACTCTAAGTTTTCAGTCTCACTATTTTCTTGAATATTGAGATGAAGTGAGCTCTTAGTTTAGGGTCTTCTAAAGGTTCAGTGAAATTTAAACTGTAACAGAAGACATACAATTGAGGAAGAGGTATAGTGCTAGTGAAGTCGCTCAGTTGTGTCCGATTCTTTGCGACCCCATCGACTGTAGCCTGCCAGTCTCCTCCATCCATGGGATTTTCCAGGCAAGAATGCTGGAGTGGGTTGCAATTTCCTTCTTCAAGGAAGAGGTATGAATAGTGGTATAAATGGAGAGCCAGTCAATACACAATGACAATAGTGACAAACTACTGGAAACCCAAGATTCATACACTGTCATGGAAGTCTTCCCTCTGTCCCTAACAGGCTGTTGATTAATTTCTGGGTTGGAGACTAAGACAGAGATTACATATGACATAAACAGATGTAGCAAGTGATGCATTTAAAAGGCGTGAATGCCTTAGTTTATTGATCCTGACTCTAAGGAACTTAAAATTCATGAGGTTACTAATGTCTTCATTCAAGTTACTAATCACCTGCAAACACAACTGAATGAAATGAGAGCTAAATGAAAAAATGGATAATAAATAATGATAGAACGTGGATATAAACAGGAAAAAAGGAGTAATTCTGACAAGGTAGATGAAAAACAAGGACTTGGGGGTGTCTGACTTAGAATTTGAAGGTGAGGATTTTTGTGAAGGAAAAATGAAGGCAAATATTTCAGGCTGAGAGAACATTATATATGCAAACTGTCAGTGTAATGTCTGGTGTGGAGGAACTAGTCATGAACACATTCTTCTTTCTATGACCAAATGCACGGTATACATGCCTGGCAGTGGGGAAGGACTAGTTGAGAATCATGGCTGCCTGCAGTGGAAGTTTTATGGAGGAATGCTGGAAAGAGACAGGGTGTTGGGTCTTAAATCCAAAACATATCGCTTTCTTTACTTACTAATTATATGATCTTGGATAATTATGTGACCTTTTACTGTCTGGACCTGAATTTCCTTATTTATGAAATCGGAATTGTATTAGTTTCCTAGAGCTGTTGTAACAAAAGCCATAAACGTGGTGACTTAAAACAACTAAAGTACATTATCTTCACACTTCTACAGGTTAAAAATCTAAAATCAAGGCAGGAGTATACTCCCTCTGAAATCTGTATGGAAATCTTTCTTTGCATTTTCCTAGCTTCTCATGGTTTGCTTACAATCTTTGCTGTGCTTGGCTTGGAGCTGCATACCTTCATTGTCTGTTTTAGTTGTCACATGGCATTCTCCCTTTGTGTCTCTGGCTTCACATGTTATCTTATCAGGATTCCCTAGTCATATTTGATTAACAGCACCCTACTCCAGTATGACTTTGAAAAGAAAGTGAAAGTGTTATGTCATGTCCAACTCTGTGCAATCCCATGGACTGCAGCCTGCCAGGCTCCTCTGTCCATAGAATTCTCCAGGCAAGAATACTGGAGTGGTTTGCTGTGCCCTTCTCCAGGGGATCTTCCTGACCCAGAGACTGAACCCAGGTCTCCTGCATTGCAGGCAGATTCTATACTGTCTGAGCCATCTGGGAAGCCCCAGTGTGACTTTATCTTTTAAGTATGACTTTATCTTAACTAAATACATCTTCAGTGATCCTATATGCAAGTAAGGTCATGTTCTGAGTTACTGGATGTTGGGATTTCAATGTTCTTTCTCTTTTTTTAAGGGGACACAATTCAACCAATTAGAGGCACTGTAATGTCTGCATAGATCATTGCATTGTTGAGAGGCTTACATATGATAAGATATAACAATGTAAGCTTGTTATAAAATATGAAATTAATTGATTGCATGTTATGTGCTGATCAGTATTGTGAAATTATATGAAATAGCTGTCACCCATATAGATTCATTACCATCCTCATTTTAACAGATGGGAAAAGCAAGGTACAAGATGTTAACAGCATTGCAGAAGGTCACATAAATAGTAAGAGGGGAAGCCAGGAACCAAAATCAGATATAATGGTTAGACTACAGGTTCTTGAATTCTGCTGGTATGTCTCTCAATAATGGCATGCAGATAAATAAAGATACATTTCCACTTTTCTATCCTTGGATGCCCTAGTTCTTCCTGAAACCATAAAATGTTTTACAGTGACTCAAGGGAAAACTTATATATATAAAAAACTGATACTGCTCAAACTTGAAAGTCCGCTTTTTAGGTCCTTAATCTATGTGCCTCAGAAAAATAAAGGGAAATTTTTCTTCCATTGTCCTAAATTCCTTATCTAAAATGGATGGTCTGAAATCTAGCAAATTATATATCTTGATTTTCTTATACAATCATAAAAAGTTGATTAAAAACAGAGGAAATGTTTAGGTTTAAAACATATGACTTCTAAAATCCCATATCAAACTTGTGACTATTTTCAGGGTTATGTCAGCATCATGTGGTAAATGTCACTTATGTTTGGCTATTAACAGAATCCCTTTGTGGATACATTCTCTATCCTGCTGCTTGCCCTTCAGTCATTTGGGTCTGATTACGCTCTCCTCTATGCACATGAAAGGAAGAGAAAAATCTGTAAAAGTTGCATCTGTCACAAAATTATTCTCAGCGTGCATTTTGTGCTCTAAGGTGATGAAAGTTTCACTCAGACGAAGTTTGTGCCATTCTAAGAATGTCATTCATCTTGATAATCTCTGTCACTGTTATTATGTGTAGTAAACTATTAACTGAATATTTGGAGCATATAACATAACAAGGAAAGGAGGATGGAGATTAGCTCTTTGTAAGTATCACTGGTTATAATGGTTGGAAGTATCACTAGTCATATATCCAAGTTTTTGGAGTGCAGTAGGTTACCCAGACTCTTAATGTGAAAACAATGTTCTGAAGTGACATCCACCTCTCTCCTGAATAACAGACCCATTCTTCTAACTTTCTATGGGACATCTCCATGTGAGGGTGGCATGGCACTTTAAGTCATTAGGTACTAAACTAAACATCATCTTTTCCTACTAACTCTAGGGACTATAATTCTGCATTGAGAGGATTTCTTGGACCTGTCTTCCATAACTGTAATTTGCTATATAATATCTTCAAGTCTTTACTGCTGGTGCTGCTATTTAGTCACTTCAGTCATGTCCAACTCTCTGTGACCCTATGGACTGCAGCCCACCAGGCTCCTCTGTCTATGGGATTCTCTAGGCAAGAGTACTAGAGTGGGTTGCCATGGCCTCCTCTAGGGGACTTCCCTGACCCAGGGATCGAATCTGGGTCTCCTCCTTTGCAGGCAGATTCTTTATCACTGAGCCAGCAAGGAAGCCCCTCAAAGTCTTTAGCTAATCTCTTTACTTGAATGATTTTTGATTAATCATACTGTACTTTTAGTAATGTTAATTCTCTCCTGTCCTTCTAATTTTATGTTTATTTCTTTATCTGTTTATTTTCTTAAGCATTTGTATCTCTGCTTGTATTCTTTCTTCATTTAAGTGCTTGCATCATTAAATTAAAATGCTTGCCAAACAAACTAACTAACTCAGAAAAAGAGACCAAATTTGTGGTTATCAGAGGCAGTGGGTGTGGAAAAGGGACACTGGATGAAGGCAGTCAAAAGGTACTGCAAATTTAAAGTTATAAGATAAATAAGTACTAGAGATATAATGCAAAACATGATAAATATAATTAACACTGCTTTATGTTATATATGAAAGTTAAGATAAAAATTCCTCAGGGCTCTCATTATACACATTTTTTCTTTTATTTTGTATCTCTATGGGATGATGGATATTCTAAACTAAACTTGTTAAGCTAAACTTATTGCTATAATTATTTCATGATGTATGTAAGTCAAATCATGATGTTGCATACCTAAAACAAGAGTGCTTTATGTCAGTTATATTTCAGTAAAACTAAGAAAATAAAATTTAAAATAAATGTTCCCAAAAAGAGGTTTACCACAAGTTTCACTGGTTCAGTTTGCTAGTATATGTTTTTTAGTTACTTGTTTTATCCATTCATTTACATTCTTCTTACCTCTTCTGGCCCATGCTTTTTTATTATTAACTTTTGAAGGAGGTCAAGTTATTCCTGAAGTATCTATTAATAAATGATATATATTAAAGAGGGATGGGTGTAGCTTTTTTCTATGGAAATAAATTTCTATTCAGAACTTGGGTTTTGCTGATAAGTGTGTTCCACTTTTATTGCTCCCCATCAAGTGGGGAAAGACAGATGCGAGATTGTTGGCAATGTAAACACTCTCTTCTCTACCAGATACTGGGATTTATCTTCTTGCAAGTACAGATTGTTTTTGTTAGTCCTTCCTTAGCTATAGCTCCTCTACTTCTTGGAACAAAACAGTCCAGGGAAGCTCCTACCACTATGATCTATTACTGTCACTGACATGAAATTTAAATGCAAGTTTCCAGTTCTTCTGAAATCTGTCTCAATGTCATTTCTATATTGCCTTCCACCACAACCCTACTTGATACTGCTTTGGTATCAAGCAAATTTTTCATAAATAAATAAATGATTTTTTTTTTTTTAGGTTTCTGTTGTTTTCTAGTTTCACCAATGATGGCCTTTAGGATTGTTTCTAATTTTCTTGTTTATTGTGGAAAATTCCAAGTGGTGAAGTAGCCAGCTTTATTTTACCATATTTATGATTTGTGATTATGATTTGAATGTAATAAATATTTTTAAAGTAAACTCTATAGATATTCCACAAGATTTTGGTTATCCAAACTTTGGAGTTGTGTTGTTGTTAGATATGCTATCTTAAGAAAAAAAAGAAATGTAATTCACATACCATAAAATTTACTCTTTTAAAATGTACAACATTTTTTAGTATATTCACAATATTGTACAACTATCACCACTATCTAATTCCAGAAGATTTTAATAGCTTCAAAAGGAAACCTTGGACACTTCAGTGGTCATCTCCTGGCAACTTCCTCACAACTCTTGGCAACGAATCAACTTTTTGTCCTTACAGATTTACCAATTCTGAACATTTATTGTAAATGGAGTCATACAGTTTGCAGCCTTTTGTCTCTGGCTTCTTTTACTTAGCACAATGTTTTCTAGGTTTATTGATGATGTATTAATACTTTTTTATTGCTGAATAATACTCCATTATTTAAACAGACCATATTTTGATTATCCATTCATTAGTTGACTGGCATTTGGTTTGTTTGCAAAATAACTGCTACTAAGTCGCTTCAGTTGTGTCCAACTCTGTGCGACCCCGTAGACAGCAGCCCACCAGGCTCCCCCGTCCCTGGGATTCTCCAGGCAAGAACACTGGAGTGGGTTGCCATTTCCTTCTCCAATGCATGAAGTGAAAAGTGAAAGTGAAGTTGTTCAGTCGTGTCTGACTCTTCGTGACCCCATGGGCTTCAGCCTACCAAGCTCCACCATCCATGGGATTTTCTAGGCAAGAGTACTGGAGTGGGGTGCCATCGCCTTCTTCGTGCAAAATAACTGGAACTGGGTAAAAAATAAAATAGTCACATAATACTTAAAGTGTTTATCACAATATGCAATACCCTATTAGGAATCATACATGTACTATTTCTAAACATAAAATAACCTATTTTGTTGTTGTTTGGCTGCTAAGTTGGGTCTGACTCTTTTGCAACCTCATGAACTGTAGGAATTTTCCCGGCAATATTACTAGAGTAGGTTGCCATTTCCTCCTGCAGGAGATTTTCCTGACACAGGGATCAAACCTACCTGTCTGCATCTCCTGAATAGCAGGCAGAATTTTTTTTTTTTTTTTTTTACCACTGAGCTACCAGGGAAGCTACCTTACATTGTAGGTATTATTTTACTGAATAGGAATCTAATGCTCAGAGAACTGGCTTTGCCCAATGTTACAGACCTAGGATGAGTGACTAGAGACCCCAGGCATAGGAAATCTAAAGCCTGTGCTTTCTTCATTATGCTATGCTATCTCGTGTTATATCACATACACCCAGAATAGTAGGAATGGTATCAGGTGGGCTACTGGGCAATAAGTAGGTGTATCTTAATTATTTCCTGGAAACATGTAGGAAAATGAATGAACCTTGGCTCATTAATAAATTCAATCAACCTTAAAGTGACTGAGAAATTTCATAAGAAATTATGACCTTTTCCTATTAAAATCATATGCTCCCTGAAGCGATCTTACTTCTTAAAATTTTTATTAAAGTTCTGTAAAGCAATTATCCTTTAATAAAAACTTAACTAAAAAAATTTAGATGTAGCAGAAATTATTTCCAAAATCTAACAACTTTGCTAATGCTTTGGAGATAAGAAAGAATAAATCCAAGTTTTGTTTTATACAAGTTTTGTTTTGTTTTGTTATTTTTATGTACTTAGTCCCTCAGTCATGTCCAACTCTTTTGCAACCCCATAGACTGTGGTCCACCAGCTCCTCTGTCTATGAAGATTTTGCAGGCAATTATACTGGTGTGGGTTGCCATGCCCTCCTCCAGGGAATCTTCCCAATCCAGGGATCAAGCCCAGGTCTCCAACATTGCAGATGGATTCTTTACCATCTAAGCCACCAGGGAAGCTCTTTTTTCATTTATATAAACTCTTTAAATAAATACCTGTCAGTGTATCTAAAAGCTTCTTACTCAGCCTTCAGCAATATCAGCTGGAGCAACATCATTAGGTTAGGGAACAAAAAGGACACAGAGATTTCAGAATTGAGGATGACCTGGTAGATGAGGGAAGTCAGAAGTCAGGCAAGAGAACAGATAAAGAGTGGTAGGAACAACAAGACTCTGGGAAGGTAAGGACATTTCCACTTACTTTCTGAGAGGTGAAAGAATCTTAGCCACATTTGTTATCTTAGCTGGTTATATTTCTAAATCCCTTTTTTCAAGACAGAGTGAAATATTTGCCTTGGAGAACATTAGACTTGTACCCAAAATAGTTGAATATATTGCCTGATCTATTAGATAAGGTTCTGATTCGTGACACTGGTTTACTCAAAAAGTGGGGGTTTATTGACTCATGTAACTGGAGATTACATGAAAGTGGAAAGGCTGGCTTTGTGTGTTAGTTGATTTAGAGACATGTACACTGTCATTAGGGGTCTATTTCTCAATGAGCAAAATTGAGCCTTTTTGCTTATAGTCCCAAATAAAACTTATCTATGTATTCACTCCAACAAAAGTTTTTTTTTTTTTTTGTATTGCTGTGACAAATAAGTCCCTGACTGGCAAAGCTTGGATCACATGTCCATTTTGAATCTATCACTCTGGATTGGGGGGTGATGTTATAGTTTGGTCAATCATAAGTTATGTTGTTATGTGTTAATGGGGGGGCTTCTCCTTATAGCTCAGAGGTAAAGAATCTGCCTGCAATGCAGGAGCCACAGGAGATGCAGATTCCATCCCTGGGTTGGGAAGATCCCCTTGAGAAGGGTATGACAACCCACTCCAGTATTCTTCCCTGGAGAATCCCCACAGACAGAGGAGCTTGGTGGCTACCGTCCATAAGGTTGCAAAGTCAGACATGACTGAAGTGTCAGTGTATATGCAAATTCAGGAGGTTAATGATGAATAGAATCTACTCCATCCTTGGAAGGGACTCTTCATGAATTGGTTGGAATTCCCTGTAGCAGAAGGAATAAGAGGAAGGTCTGCCAGGAATATTATGACAGTAGATGTTTACATGAATTTCTCTATATTTATTTCTGTATATATTGCATATGTTCTCATGTATATAAGGCTGAAGATATATCCAATTTTGTTTTCCCCTTTGTGTATACACTTAAAATGATAATAATGAGTAACATTTGTTATTTTCCTATTATTTGCCTCTCTACTAGGCATTTTATGTTTTCATATTAATCCCAACACCTTACCATTGTTACCATTTTACAAACCAAAACACTGAATTTTCAGTGAGATAATTTGCTCAAGGTTACACAGAAACCAAAATATGTATAAAATAACTTATCCAACCTAATGATAGAGACCATATCATTTTAACCTCTTTAATGGTTACCAAGCACATGACAAGGTCACTAATAATCTGCTTATACAGTTAGAGTAATATCAACAATAATAACTAGCAGATTTTATCTAAAAAGTAACCCTGCTTATAATTTATATGCAGAGTACATTATGCAAAATGCCAGGTGGATGAGTCACAAGCTGGAATCAAGGTTGTCAGGAAAAGTATCAACAACCTCAGATACGCAGATGATACCACCAAAATGGGAAAAAAATGAAGAGGAACTAAAGAGTCTCTTGATGAAAACCTGGCTTAAAATTCAACAACCAAAGAACTAAGATCATGGCACCCAGTTCCATCACTTCATGTCAAGGAGGCGGTGGGGGGGGGTGGCAAATAGAAACAGTGGCAGATTTTATTTTGTTTCCAAAATCACTGCAGATGGTGACTACAGCCATAAAATTAAAAGACGCACATGCTCCTTGGAAGAAGAGCTATGACAAACATAGACAGCATATTAAAAGGCAGAGACATCACTTTGTCAACAAAGGTCTTTCTTCAAGGCTATGGTTTTTCCAGTAGTCTTGTATGAATGTGAGAGTTGGACTATAAAGAAAGCTGAGCACCAAAGAATTGCTGCTTTTGAAATGTGGTGCTTGAGAAGACTCTTAGACTGCAAGAAGATCAAACCAGTCAATCCTAAAGAAAACCAACCCTGAATATTCATTAGAAGGACTAATGTTGAAGCTAAAGCTCCCATACTCTGGCCTCCTAACGCAAAGAACTCGCTTATTGGAAAAGATGTTGGGAAAGATTGAAGGGAAGAGGAGAAGGGGGCGACAGAGAATGAGATGGTTGGATGGCATCACGAACTCATTAGACATGAATTTTTTTTTTCTAATTTTATTTTATTTTTAAACTTTACATAATTGTATTAGTTTTGCCAAATATCAAAATGAATCCACCACAGGTATACATGTGTTCCCCATCCTGAACCCTCCTCCCTCCTCCCTCCCCATACCATCCCTCTGGGTCGTCCCAGTGCACTAGCCCCAAGCATCCAGTATCGTGCATCGAACCTGGACTGGCAACTCGTTTCTTACATGATATTTTACATGTTTCAATGCCATTCTCCCAAATCTTCCCACCCTCTCCCTCTCCCACAGAGTCCATAAGACTGTTCTATTCATCAGTGTCTCTTTTGCTGTCTCGTACACCGGGTTATTGTTAGGTCTTTCTAAATTCCATATATATGTGTTAGTATACTGTATTTATGTTTTTCCTTCTGGCTTACTTCACTCTGTATAATAGGCTCCAGTTTCATCCACCTCATTAGAACTGATTCAAATGTATTCTTTTTAATGGCTGAGTAATACTTCATTGTGTATATGTACCACAGCTTTCTTATCCATTCATCTGCTGCTGAAAACCCTAAAGATTCCACCAGAAAATTACTAGAAATAATCAATGACTATAGTAAAGTTTCAGGATATAAAATCAACACACAGAAATCCCTTGCATTCCTATACACTAATAATGAGAAAACAGAAAGAGAAATTAAGGAAACAACTCCATTCACCATTGCAACAGAAAGAATAAAATACTTAGGAATATATCTACCTAAAGAAACTAAAGACCTATATATAGAAAACTATAAAACACTGGTGAAAGAAATCAAAGAGGACACGAATAGATGGAGAAATATACCATGTTCATGGATTGGAAGAATCAATATAGTGAAAATGAGTATACTACCCAAAGCAATTTATAGATTCAACGCAATCCCTATCAAGCTACCAACAGTATTCTTCACAGAGCTAGAACAAATAATTTCACAATTTGTATGGAAATACAAAAAACCTCGAATAGCCAAAGCGATCTTGAGAAAGAAGAATGGAACTGGAGGAATCAACCTACCTGACTTCAGGCTCTACTACAAAGCCACAGTTATCAAGACAGTATGGTACTGGCACAAAGACAGAAATATTGATCAATGGAATAAAATAGAAAGCCCAGAGATAAATCCACGCACATATGGACACCTTATCTTTGACAAAGGAGGCAAGAATATACAATGGATTAAAGATAATCTCTTTAACAAGTGGTGCTGGGAAATCTGGTCAACCACTTGTAAAAGAATGAAACTGGACCACTTTCTAACACCATACACAAAAATAAACTCAAAATGGATTAAAGATCTAAATGTAAGACCAGAAACTATAAAACTCCTAGAGGAGAACATAGGCAAAACACTCTCCGACATACATCACAGCAGGATCCTCTATGACCCACCTCCCAGAATATTCGAAATAAAAGCAAAAATAAACAAGTGGGACCTAATTAACCTTAAAAGCTTCTGCACCTCAAAGGAAACTATTAGCAAGGTGAAAAGACAGCCTTCAGAATGGGAGAAAATAATAGCAAATGAAGCAACTGACAAACAACTAATCTCAAAAATATACAAGCAACTCCTACAGCTCAACTCCAGAAAAATAAACGACCCAATCAAAAAATGGACATGAATTTGAGCACACTCTGGGAGATGTTGGACAGGGAAGCCTGGCGTGCTGCAGTCCATGAAGTTTTAAAGGGTCAGACATGACTTAGCAACGGAACACCAACACAAAAACAATAAAATATTAATTGCTAACATTCCTTGAACAGTAAGTATGTATCAAATATTAAAATTCATTCCATGGACTCTATAATCTATGCTGTCGCAAAAAGTCGGACGTTACTGACAGACTTTCACTCACTTGTCCTGAAATACTTAACAAATGTGAAAGATTCCCTTTATGCTATTGAGTTGGCTAAAAATTTCATTCAGATAAACCCAAATCAACTTTTTGGCTAACCGAATACATGAGAAAGGACAGAAAACAGTACAAACCCAAAAGCATTGTATTTGAATGAATCAATTCTAAGATAACAGAGATAATACTCAGCAAAATTGAGATATTCATGGTTACTTCAGGTATTTTCCTTTCTCCTCAACACTCTCCCACCTGTCCAGGTGTTCATTCTGGGTATACTAATGGAACCATCTTACTCTAAAATCAGAGTCCATAGGTTCCCTTTCTGAAAAGCAAGGGAGGGAAGGGTAAAGCAAAGGATGATAGGAATAGAAGGGAACAGATGAGTGCCACAAGGATACTAATCTGTGAATTCTAACCCAGCAGAAACACTTCCTAAGGACAGTGTTGTGGTGTTTTTCAATCACTCAGTCTTGTCCAACTCTTTGTGACCCCATGGGCTGCAGCACGCCAAACTCCCCTGTCATTCACTGTCTCCTGGAGTTTGTTCAAATTCATGTCTACTGAACCAGTGATGCTATATAACCATTTCATCCTCTGCCACTCCCTTCTTTTGTCTTCAATCTTTCTCAGCATCAGGGTCTTTTCCAATAAATCTGCTCTTTGCATCAGGCAGCCAAAGTATTGGAGCTTTAGCTTCAGCATCAGTTCCTCCAATGAATATTCAGCATTGATTTCCTTTAGGATTAGAGACTCAAGAGTCTTCTCCAACACCACAACTCAAAAGCATCAATTCTTTGGTGTTCAGCTTTCTTTATGGCCCAACTCTCACATCTGGCCATGACTACTGGCAAATCAGTTTTAACTATACTAACCTTTGTTGGAAAAGTTATGTCTCTGCTTTTTAATATGCAATCTATATTTGTCATAGCTTTCCTTCCAAGAATCAACCGTCTTTTAATTTCATGGCTGCAGTCACAGTCTACAGTAATTTTAGAGCCCAAGAAAATAAAATCTGTCACTGCTTCTACCTTTTCCCTTTCTATTTACCATCAAGTGATGTTTTATCATGGCCTAGCTTTGTGATGTGATCTAAGATTGTCGGATATGGTAAGTAAAAATATAAGGTGCTCAGTTAAATTTCAAATTCTGATGAGCATCAAATAATTTTAGTGTATGCCATGCAGTGTTTGGAATATACCTTTCAAAAAATTTATTCATTGTTTATCTGAAATTCAAATTTAGCTTGTTGTCCTGTGTTTTGTCTGACAGTCCATTCTGAGTTTCATTTTTTAAAAACAATAGACATACCAATATCACTGTTTCATTAGTAAGTGATCATTAAAAAAAAAAAATTCCTCCTGAGACTGAGCAATTCTGGCCAACCCTTTGTGTACTGCCAGGTTGGGGTTTAGAAGTTGCTGACACCAAAAACTGCCTTTGGGGCCTTGACATTTGGGACTTGACCTACCAAAGGAATGTAGGAGATAGAGTGAGAGAAAAAGGAACTGAAGAGATAGGTTAAAGGTCTCCCTGCCTCTGGTTCCCAGATAGATTAAAGTAAGAATTTTCATTTCTCTTTTACAGTCTAAGACTCCTGAAGTAAGTCTGAAAGTCACAACAAGTTTAGTACAATTCGCTCACCATGCACTCTCTGCAGTTCTTGCAGCTCTTTTTCAACCACGGTTCACACTTGTGACTTCCTTGTCACAACATGTTTAGTACAATTCCCTCAGCATGCACTCTCTGCAGTCCTTGCAGCTCTATCTCAACCACGGTTCACACTTGTGACTTCCTTTCTTCTCTTACCACTTAAGACTCCCTGCATGGGTAATTTTATAACTGGGAGGAAGGGTGATTGCATTCTAATAAAAATTCAACTCATCACTTCTAAATAAATCATCCCTCTCTTACCTCTTCTCAAGTATACAGAATCTAATCTGGCATATAATCTGCTAAAAGTTGTAGCATTACAATCAGTTTTGCAGTGCAGGCTAGACAGCTTCAGAAATAGCAGGCTTTAAAAAAAGGAAACAGTAACCAACATTTAAAAAAATGCTTAAACACAGTTGCAAATATCGCAATTTCTTATAAAAATAATTCTGAAAAAAGAAGTCAGCAAACATTTGCCTTTTCCCTTATTGTAGCTTATGCAAAAAGTATGCTTATTCTTATTTTCAGGTATCAGGTGAAATTCTCAAAGACACTAGGGAGATAGTAAGGGAAGTTTACCTGAATATCCAAGCAAGCTTTAATATTTACCTATAACCTCTTCTTTAGAGAGTCAGTTAGGTCTCAGGGAGAAGGTTGAAGACAGGTATATTCTGGAAAAGCTCCTCAGGGAATTATTTTCTTCCTCACTTTGGCCACCAATAGTCAAGAAATGCTGTTTAGTTATATTAAGATTTACAGGGGTGGTCCCCATTTTTAACCCCCTTGAAGACTAATCCCTCTAGGACCTAATGGAATAAACTATTTAAAAATGGGCTTTTACTGTGACAGTTTCACTTAGCTGAATTGCTTGGCAAGTGCCATTGCCTGGAGTCCTTTAAATCACCTGTAGGAGGTAGCCAGGTGGCTAGTGAGTACTGCAGACTCTGGCTTTCAGTCAAGTGGAGGTCTAGATCCCCTACTATTGCCCTTTCTTTAAGAAGAAAGAAAGAGGTTAACATTGGCAAGCTCTCTTCCAGAGCTAAAACTAAGTTCAGTTCAGTTCAGTTGCTCAGTTGTGTCTGACTCTTTGCAACCCCATGGACTGCAGCATGCCAGGCTTCCCTGTCCATCACCAACTCCCAGAGTTTGCTCAAACTCATGTACATCGAGTTGGTGATGCCATCCAACCATCTCGTCCTCTGTCGTCTCCTTCTCCTCCTGCCTTTAATGTTTCCCAGCATAGGGGTCTTTTCCAAGGAGTCAGGTCTTCATGTCAGGTTGCCAAAGTATTGGAGTTTCAACCTCAGCATCAGTCCTTCCAATGAATATTCAGGACAGAGTTCCCTTAGGATTGACTGGGTTGATTTCCTTGCAGTCCAAGGGACTCTCAAGAGTCTTCTCCAACTCCACAGTTCAAAAGCATCAATTCTTCGGCACTCAGTTTTCTTTATGGTCCAACTGTCTCATCCATATATGACTACTGGAAAAACCATAGCTTTGACTAGATGCTCTTTTGTTGGCAAAGTAATGTTTTTGCTGTTTAATATGCTGTCTAGGTTGGTCATAGCTTCTCTTCCAAGGAGCAAGCATCTTTTAATTTCATGGCTACAGTCACCATCTGCAGTGATTTTGGAGCCCAAGAAAATAAGGTCTCTCACTGTTTCCCCATCTATTTGCCATGAAGTGCTGGAACCAGATGCCGTGATCTTTGTTTTCTGAATATTGAGTTTTAAGCCAATGTTTTCACTCTCCGCTTTTACTTTCACCAAGTGGCTCCTTAGTTCTTCTTCACTTTCTGCCATAAGTGTGGTGTCATCTGCATATACGACATTACTGATATTTCTCCCAGCAATCTTGATTCTAGCTTGTGCTTCATCCAGCCCAGCATTTCAGTTGATGTACACTGTATTTAAGTTAAATAAGCATGGTGACAACATATAGCCTTGACACACTCCTTTTCCAATTTGGAATCAGTTGTTGTTCCACGTCCAGTTTAAACTGTTACTTATTGATCATCATATAGATTTCTCAGGAGGCAGGTAAGGTGGTTTGATATTCTGAACTCTTTATGAATTTTCCACAGTTTGCTGTGATCCACACAGTCAAAGACTTTAGTGCAGTCAATAAAGCAGACATAGATGT